>NC_132941.1:65281529-65394029 GCF_034638445.1 Ciconia boyciana | reverse complement strand
CGTTCAGGAGATGGTCCTTATTAGTTCTGCAGTTTGCCTGTGAACCCTTTCCTAAGATTTCCACTTCTTGCTCTTTGTGGTTTGAATTTCCTCAGGAGAAGGTGCAGCTGTGAGGTCGGGGTGTCCTACTGAACGTGCCTCACATCCTGGGAGGTGCTGCCAATGCAAGGAGAGGACACAGGGCCTCGACAGGCTCATCTAAGTCATCCGAAAGGCTCAGAGGAGCCATGTGCTCCTTTGCAAGCTTGAGAGACGTGAACTATTTTCTCTGATGACATTACCTGTCCTCTCCTAAAGGAGCATACCATCATAACTCACTAATTTAGGTAACTTCTCTGCAGGAATATCACATAAGGTTGCTATACATTGCCACGACATAAAACCTGGAGAAAGGATTTTTGTTTGCTAGAAAAAAATAGTATATCCTGAAAATGCAGGTAGCAGCTGTCTCACTAAACTCTTGGCTAAGGATTCATGGTGCGATGGGAAACCAGTCCATTTCCTAAACCCAATAGTTGTGGTTTATATTCTAACCACAACTCTGAGAAGCACCAATATGCCTTATCATAAACCCCATGTTTATGTCTAAAAGGAATTAACAGCTTTGAAGTAGAAAGGAATTACTTGAACCAGACCAGTATTTAAGTCTGGCCAAAAGTCTTCAGCATGGACTGTAGCCGGTTCAGTTTCTGTACAGCTCCTCTCTCCTGTAACATTTTGCAATAAGCCTCTTCTTTCTGTGACCACTGTACCTTTGCTTTCAGGTATTTCCTTGCATAATGGTAAATCGAGCATGTGTGTAAATTTGTATTATTCAGTGCGTATCATCCCCAGTCAGCCAGGTTTCCTACTAGCTGTGCCAACGACGGTAATTAGTTCACTTTGTCCAGTGACCTGGTGGCAGACGCATTTTGGTCACAGTGATATCCTTGATCTGTTTTCTGCCAAAGATGGCTTTAATAACAACTGTTTTAACACCCGAGCTTGTCCGTATGGGTAGGAAGTATCTTACTCTCTGCAATAACAAATCTCTTCAAAGTCTTATGCTATCTAGTAGTGGAAATCTATCTCTCCTGGTGATGCTGAATGAACTAGAAAGATGCAGTTCTTTCATTTGCATCACACTGAATTTTGGACTTCTGGCTATGAAAAAAAAAAAAAGGCCTTTTGCCAAGCAAATGTTCGTGGAAGCCCAAGGGACCAGAAGAACGCAAGGTGGTAATGTTAGGATTTTACTAACTTTTCAGAAGAAAGATGAATTTTAGCCAAATTTTCTGTAGGTCAATGTAAGCTAATCAGTTTTGTCTTTTAGTTGAGCAAATAAATGGACTTTTGATTGCAGTTTGAATAAATGAATGAATTTAATCTATTGACTCGAAAAAATTAGTGGGTCCTTGTTCTAACTAGACAGTTTTCATGTATATGGGAGGTATCCTGCTGGTGTCAACGTGATCATACGCATCTCCTGAACCCTACCTTAAGGTTTCTGTTAGAAGTGAGCTTGACCGATCCCACCGATTTGAACAAACCAGGATCACTGATGATGAGACATTGAAGTTTGTGGTAATTTCAGCAGCAGGAAGCTGAGGGCAAGGCTCAGAGGATACTCATTTAGATGCTGACACACAGCCAACTTGGGAAAAGTTTTTAACTTTTCATTGTCAGCAGAGAAACATTTGCAAGGATTTTTAATATGCTGTCATACAACCTGGGCAATACAAATGTGCACCCTTTTAAAAAATACACCTACATTTTTTCCCCAAGAATCACTCACTTGAAAACCAGCTACGATGAAGGAATATTTAAAGTTGAATTTTTAGCTGGTGTATATGATTTTGTTATATTCATTTTCAGTAAAAGGCAACTGGGAAGTGACGCGATGCATAAAAGAACAGTGTGCTAGAAGCTGATGTCTACAGGAATTTAAAAATCACAACTCCTAGATTTTTGGCAAACCGTACAATATTTTTAACCATCGGAAGGAATGCATTAATATATCCGCTTTACATAAACCTTCATTTGTATTGTTGATAACAATAGGTAGAAATCTCAAAGCTGAAGCAAACCTTATTTAAACAAAGAATCTGTCAATTCTGCTGATGTTTTGATTGAAGATGCAAATTTCATTGCAGGGGTAGATACTGCAGACAACCAATGTGCACAGATAGTTGAAGTCTGCATGTGATTCCTGCAAGTCCCTCCCATAACTATAGCTTACTGTGCAAGGAGAAGGGCCAGAGTGGTGGGCTGTAAAATATATTAGTTTTTATATTTGTGTTCAGGAAACCACTGCTCTTCTGCATCAGGGGAAATGGCAGCACAAGTGCAGGCATTCTTAAAAGTATTTGCTGGTTTTGTGCTCACTCGGTGGATGATTTTTGGATCAGATATCTGTGAAAATTGTGTAGAAGATGATTCTTAGACACCAACTCTGGCAATCCCCCCTGCCTTGCGTTCTGGCTGGCCCCAGCTGCTTTCCACTGCGCTCCCCTGCATGCCGATGCTTGGGATAAACGGGCTGAAAGGAAGGGCACCGGCAGGAGCACAGAGTGGAAATTTAAATGACAGCACGTTAAGACATTCACTTATGGTTTATTTGTAACTAAAAGTTGTCATCGACTGAAACAAAACAGAAAAAATCTTCACTAAAAAGGACGATCAATGCAGTGTTAAAAAAAAATGCAACTTGGAGATCTTTCTCTACTATAGGTATTCTAACAGCCTTTGGTGCCATATTTATATGCACCAAATGATATAAAGCCCATGAATGTTTTCTCTGTTAGAACAATTGCGTTATAACCCTACATGCAAAGTTTAGACTTTTGCAAAATTTTGATAAGGAAGCTTGTCCAAACTTTGGTTTGTGCATGTATCGTAAAGGGTCTCCAAGAGGTGTTAAGCACATGTTGAAGACGTCAGTGGAGAAACAGAAAAGTCATCAAGCTACGTAATAACAAATACGGTAAGTAAGAAGCTGGTCGTAGGACACGAGCCATGACCTAATGCGAAGTAGGACTGTGTAAGTGATGGCACATGAAACCATGGGACTCATGAGTGGCTTTCCACAGCAGAACCTCTATGTGCCAGGTCCATCATCCATTTTCTTAAGGAGTAAATGGCAATTAAAGGTATTCCAGAGGCTGCAGGATCATGTCACCGAAGAGCCTGGAGAGACACGCTGGCTGGTGTGCAAGTTCTCGGTGTCTTACTTGTGCAAGGCAAAAGAAGAGCAGATCAGCCACATCAGGCATTTCCCCAAAATCCCCACTGGTGACTTCGTTCTGAGTATCAGGAGCAAGGAGAGATTTTTATTTCCAAAAGCTTTCATGATTGCTAGCAAACTCGCCCCCATTTACAAATGCACTGTGGGATCTTCAGCACAGAGCTCTTTTCTAACTGCTTTCTCAGCTTGCCCTGAAATTTGACTCGTTCATGCTAGAGAAGGCAATTTGAAGATCTCAGTAGGATCCAGATGGAGTGAGCTGGATAACCTCTATGGACAACTTAACACAAACCAGGCTACTGGTGAATCAGCGCTAGACCACCAATGCCTTTCCACATATTAACCCATATTAAAAATGGCTGGAGTAGGTCTGACAAAATGTTTTGCTCAGCAGAAACAAAGAAACAAACCCACTCTGCCTTGCAGTCTGCTGCTCCCTCCAAAGAACTGTAATAAAAGCCCTAAAGTGAGGCTGGAGTTAAGAGTTAAAATCTTTGTGACACTGGTTCACTGGAAAGCTTCTTAGACAGTCCTGAGCTGAAAACATGCATCGCTTCATTCTTTAGTACAAAAAATTATATTTCAAATTGCACTTTGGACATGATGTCCACTTTTTTGGCTCAACAAACAAGCCAGAAATTGTTTTTAGATTTCCTCCTTGGCATTCACAAAGTTTTGCCTAAAACCCTTGGAGACTCGCTGAAAGAGATTTCTTTATGTGCATTGCAAGGAGCTTGCCAAATAACTTCAGCTTCATGTTTTTTAATATTTTTCTAAATTTAAAAATTAATAAAAAGAATAAACCTTTTGTTTAGTCATTAATAATTATGAATATTTCCATCTATTCTGCCTTGAATATCAATGATAAACAAAAGCTAAGATGCTGCTAGGAAGTTAAAAATACTGGCAAACGCCCCACCCTTGTTATGTGAATCAGTTTTGTAGGGTGTTTTCTGTTATTTTTTTGGTGACACTTTCTCCACTTTATCAAAATGTGGAGATCGGCTTGGAGATTTTCTCTTGAAAGAGTTGTTGGCTAGCTTGCTTCTATTAACTTTTGAAGTGTTTTTTGGAAGTGTTAGAAGGAAAAAAAGTAGTTCTGCGTTAACAAAAAGGACACACTTTATGAACTGTGATGTTTTTCCCTTCAAAGTAGGAGGAAAAATTCCCAGACTTAAGTAGGAGCAAGACCAGATTTGCCCTCCTTTCCCATGTATGTAGCAGAGCTGAGGACACTGTAGGTGAAATTAGGGTTTACTTGATTTGCCTCATGAGTAGTAAAAAATAATTACTCTGGTTGTGGTTTTGGAGCACTGTGGTCTGCTTCAGGAGTCTGGGACATCCTTTGGTGTACTCATTTTGGGTTTTATGTTTGATTTTATCAAGTATTTGGTTTAATTAAAAGGTTAGTTAAAACACATTCTGTTTGTATCAGTTAGATGTAAATGATAGCATGTTATTTTCCTAGCTGAGCCTGTTTTGCCATCTGTAAGGGGTGATGATATATATTTATGTCTACTGTGCAAATGAGAGACTGATAATGGAATGGCAATATTAGATATGAGGTTTTGATAGGAATTTTAATAGAGCCACTATATCAAAAAGCAAAATTGGAGCAATAGAAAATGTCCATGGATGTACTATACTATGCAGTGTGGATACTACACCAATATTTAGCGAACTGTTTATCGCTACCATTGTTTGCTTACGTGTGTGCAGGGGGTTAAATGAACCAGTTATGGCAAAACTTGATCCCAGTGTGCTCACCAGGATCAAAGAGTAGCTCAAGTATTGAACTAAGCCTCTAGTAAATTCATTTTAATTGGTTTAGAATAAAAAATAATTAGAGGAAACGGTGGCAGAAGTTATTTTCCCAGCATTTTTGTTGTTTTTGTAATTTGTTTATTTTTTTAAGAGACAAAATGTGTACTCCTCAGGGGACCCAAGGCTGGGGCTTGTGCTCAAATCTGGTACTTTCTTCCACCCTAAGCCTTCAGAGCTATGCTTTGCCATTCTCTAGCTCCAGGTTGAAAGCAACTTGCCGACTGCTGCGCCTGGGAGCGTGAGCGAGGCGGAGGGAGGGGAAAGTTGTTATTTTAAAATACTCCCCCAGCCCCTTCTCCAAGCCTGCCCCGGGACGCTGCCTGCAGAAGGAGCTCGCTCCTTCGGTGGGCAGGAGGCATCCGTGGCTCGCCGCGGGCAGCTGCAGAAAGCAGCAGCTGGACTTTGTTACTGGATTGAGCAGAGTCATAACTGAAGGTAACGGAGAAATAAGTAGGAATAGAAATAAGCCAGGCTAAAATATAGCTTAAAAAATGTCAGCTATCCCTCTTCAGATCGCTGTTGGTTTTTTTTCCCTCTGAACTATGTTTTGTGGTGGACGGATATTGAAACAACTGTCTTTTTTTCCTTCTCTTCCCTCCTCCCCCCTTTTACTATGTAATATAAAAACAAAGAAGTATATTGTATTAATATGAATACGTGCCAGAGAGAGCTTTATAGGGTCATTAATACATTTCTTGGGAGGTCAAAAGACATGAAACTGAAGGGCTTGTGCCTCACAATAAAAGTGAGGCATGTATTGTTGGCCCAGGAAAACATGCCCTGGAGTATAATATTTGTGTATTTAAAAAATTATACTGGCAGAAAATACAAGGGCAGCTGCAGTGCTTTGGACTGTGCGTAACAGAAGTGACACAGGTGAGGGCTGGAATTGAGGTTGTAATGGTGGGAAAATTGGGCTTTTGCCTCTTTTTGGTTCTTTATGAGGTAGAAAAAATTGTCTTAACAGTTTAAAAAACATTTTTCTCCTTGCGTGCGTGTGTTTTTTGTTTTTTCTTTAAATACGAGAAACTCCAGTCACCTGTATACTAGGCTCTGGATGCATGAACAGGATATCCCATGAAAACCCTGGAGAGGGGAAAAAATTAACCACCTAAAGCAACTGCTGAAGTTCAGAAAAATCTCAGTTAAGGCAGAAAATATTACCCATGTGCCAGCCCAGACCAACTCCTCCTCTCCGGGCTGTGTTGGCGTTGGGGTGCTTCCCTCTGCCCCGAGGTGGGGATGGGACGGGCAGCGGTGCCCGGGGCTGGCACAAGGGACGTGGCGACCTCCAGCCTTCCCTGGGGTTTATTGCTGCCTTTGTATCCTGGCCTGCCGGCTGGTGCAAGGGTATGTTGGAATAGGCATTTCTCAAGGAGTGAAAGCTCCTGTCTTTTCCCGTAAAAGACTGAGAACAAACTAGGTAGAGACAGAGGTGTCCTAGAGAAGAACAGCGATAGACGTATCTTTTCTGTTATTTCTTAAGTATAATAACAATAATAAAAAAACAAACAGTGCTAAAAATTTCCAAACTTAACCGCTTTCCCCATTCAAGTCCTTCATCTCCTTAAAAAACCCCCTCCAATCAAACTCAAAGCATGCCTCTTGCCTTCATAGCTACATAACCCCTTTGCTGGCCAAGCTGAAGCCCATGCAGGTTTTAAATACGCTTACCTCTGGATAGTGGAAAAAAAAAACCCTACTTTTTAACAACTATCTGGTCATTTTGATGCTACAGAACATGAGTATACAATATGAGTATATTATTGTATTGTCCGTGTAGGTCAGCACCGTGGCCGAGCAGAGGGCTATGGCTGCAGAGCCTCATTTCACCCTACTGACTCCTGCAGGAGCGCGAGGCTGCCCTAATTGACTGCGCCAACGAGCCTCTTCCAGTGCCACGAAAAGTTGTAGCTAGATGTTTGTTTAACACTCTGATGAAGCTTTTCATTATCTTACCACTAACACACTGCAGAAAATGGAATCATTAGAGTACAGCAGCATTCAAATGTAAACATTTGAATAATTTACACTTCCAGCCAGTGTTAAATAAAAGGTTTCAATCTCTGATGGAAATCTGACAATAAATATTCATTTCTAATTTTCAGTAAGTAAACTTTATGACTTCTTAAAAGCCTTTTTTTTCCTGAAGTGTAATGGCAATTTTGACACTTGGGCACGTTTGGGATTAAAATTTCCCTCTGGTCAACAGAACCATGAAGAGTCATTATAAAAATTAAAAGCTAGAAATAATTACAAATGTTACAATTAGTAGCAATTTTGGGATCTTGATGTACTACAACCAACAAAAGCTGTGTCTTTTCCATGAAGTTTTCCTGAGGGATGTGGAAAAAGCAGGAAAGGAATTGCCTTGCTGGCTGTGGCCTGAGACTGGAAGGGTGCCAGCACTGAAATAATTTTGTGATAGAGGAGGCAGCAGTGAAGTTTCAGGAGTGTCATTTATAGGCACGGCTTTGGAAAGGAAGGTGAGATTTGCAGGGGGGGAGCCAGTACCTGCAAACCATGGGAGCACCCAGTGTTCCCATGATAGATGTCTCTCTCGATTTCCACTACAAACTTTTATTTTCAGAGGTTTATGGGTCTGTAGTAAAAATCCACTCAGAGTTTACACTTGGTTTACACCGGGTCTCTGTCTACCAAAGTTTATTTTAACAACATTTTTATGTGGCTCTTCTTCAGGCAGCTTCAGTTGAATAAAACCCGATGCGCAGTGGTTTCCAATTCTGCTGCATAGTTTTACCACCAGAATGATTTTTGTGGTCAATGAGATCAGGTGGGTCATAACTATAAGCACAGGCTTCCAACACAATTAATGTTTTTTTTCAATCTGATTTTAGCACGTCGTTGTTGGACAGCAAGAGTTTCATAAAATGCGGAGATGCGATCGCACAGTAAAAGTGTCTACGAGATACTTCATCAGAGACCTGCAACGCCTTGCCTTGCTCACCTGGTCCAGTGCCCCGTGTCCTACCGTGGCCACCACTGACATATGAAGTAATGAATTTTGGGAATTATCTTCTCTTTAAATCTTATTCTAGCTACATTGTTGGAGATGGGCTTACAGCCAGAAGACTGATGTGTCATGCCCCTTCCAGAGTTTGTAAATAATGATTCTGCTCCTTTGTGATACATAAATGTCTGTACTTGAATATTGCTACGATGTCGATTCTAGCGGTGTTCACTTGTCTGAGTTTCAGGTTGGGCAACACAAAATTTCTTTTCATCTGCTTTGAATTTGTGAGCATTTAATTGATTGTGTGCTTTGAGTCAGAAGCTCTTGATCTGGCTCATCTGTGCTGATCAGTATTTTTTATACTCCATCACATCTTCTCTTATGGGCTTCCTTCTAAGGTATAATTGTTATCTACCAATCTCTTTATATTTCATTAATAAATAGATTTCCAGCCCTCCTTTGATCGTTCCTGTCATCATTCTCTGAGCTCCTGGGATTTGCGCAATGCTGTTTTCTTAACACGAAGTAACCAACACTGCAGTCAGCAGTCCAGAACAATCTCCATCATTAATTTATTTTCTTTAGGATAGTTCCTACAGAAACTTCTGTCTAATGTGACTGTGTGGTCCTGATTAACATCAGTAATCCCTGTGACAGAGTTGTTCAATATTCACAGAACTACTCTACGGGGGAAGGGAAGAGAGAAGAGAAATAAAAAGTAAAATCATTTTTGGATTGTTCATGAGTAAAGACCATCAAACTTTCCACAAAGGATTTAAAACAAAAATAACGGTACTTTCCAAATCTACGTTTAATTTTTTCCTGTGCCTAGGTTTGGAGGAATGTTTGTTCTTTGCATTAGTGGATTTTTACACGGTAATGAGAGAGGAAGGGAGAGGGAGGGGGACCACAAGGGATGGTCAATTGGAGAAAACCACCTAAGCAGCCCCCTGCCCTTCTCAGCAACCCCGCGCCTGCTCTCCCGCCTGGGAGTGCAGCATTAAGGGTGAGAGTTTCATTACTCCCTTTGCACTTTTGTGCTATAAAAAGTTTTAGAGCGGACTGAAACCCGACACGTCGGAGAGGTCGGACCCGGCTGGCTTGTGGGGGGAGAGGACAGGGCTGGGGGAAACTCTCCTTCATGCCGAGGGCCCTTTGCACTGCCCAAGCGTGGGCCCTCGTTGGGATACTGCATATCACCATCACTTCTGCTAATTATGAGGGGTTTTGGCAGGAATCTGAGTCAAGGTGACATCCAAACAGTGACTGCTTCTGCCGGGCCCTGCTGACCGAGGCGGGGCAGAGGGATGAATCAAGATGAGGCAATGTGCAGGACTCGTTCCAAGGCCGCACGTCAGTGTGCCCCAGCACTATGTTTTTGACTTAAAAAAAAAATCAAAAATAGTTTAGAAACTTCAGTTTTCAGAAACCACTTCCTGCTTACATATCTGTGTATATAAAAAATGTTTTATATACATCTGTCTCTCTCTCTCTCTGCAGATCTGGGAGTGGAAAAGCTGTTGTTAGACTGTCAGAGCTGCGGTTTGGTGATACAGCCGTAGACGTGCTGCAGCCAGCTTTGCGTACGTTGGCCTCTGAGGGATGCACGGCCATACTGCGTGACAGCGTCCTCCATGTTTGCCTCACCGCAAACGTATGGGAAAGCAGCAGAACGATAGGATTCTTGAACATCCCTTCACGCAGTCTTTACTGCTTTGCTGTGCTCTGATCCGGAGGGACACCCCCCAGCATTGTCGTCGGTTGTCTGTGGCAGTCGCAGAATGGAGATAGGCATAAAATATTGCCTCTTAGCACTAATCGACATTGGGTTTATTGCAGGAAATGTTTGGCTAAGCCAAGGTACTACCCAGCATCATGTCCTCTTTTCCCTGTTTTCTGGTCTCTTCTTGCCCTTCTGCCTCCTGGCATTGTGAAACTAGAATATACGTTAGGAAGGAAAGATGTGTGAATTGTTTTCCTTTTAGAGCAACTTGCCTTTATTGAGATGCATTTGTTATCATGGACTCCTGAGAAGCACCTTGCCCTTTTCTTGCTCTATTTTCCATTTCTGTCTCTTCTTCATCCCTAACTTTATTTTCTCTTTGTTTTCCTTCTCAGCTTTTCTTTTTCTTTACATCTTCTTCTTTTCTCTACCCGTGCTCATCCTTCTTCTCATCACTCACTTGATTTAAGGTAAGGAGAGCACATGTGAAGAGCATTGCCATGGACAAAAGTTAAAGATATATACGGGTTCCTTCATAATGCGGTTCACTCAGGCTGGTGATAGTGAAAAGGTATGTTTTCCCTGAGCTTGCCAGCAGTGTAAACCATTCAATTGATAACATAATACGTTTTTATGGTCTCTGTATAGCGATTTTCCATTTAAGTGTAAGTTAAATTGATGAATTCACATAGAGGCATAGACGAAAGTTTTTCCTTTTTCTTTTGTAGTATAAATTCTACATGAACACTCCTGCCCTCCATTGTGAGTGGGTTTTCCTCCCAGCCATACATGAAATGTGCCCTTAGGTTCTGTTACAAATAGGTTTACACTGATGTGTATGGCTGCTATAAGCATTATGGTCTTGATCCTGCACTCATTGAAATCAATGGCCGTGTTCCCCTTCCCTGCAACAGAGCGAGATCAGAGCCTGCAGGTTGCTCTGAGAATAAAAAGACCTCATGGCTTTGTTTTTGGATGCTTTTGCGTCTGTTTTGTGAATATCAGTTGTTAGCCAGACCTACTCTATCCGATATTCTTGTCTTGTGACACACAGCATTCACATTTTGGTGCTTGCACAGGCAATTACTTAGGAATTTGTCTTTGTAGGTTATCCAATTACAGAGTTTCTAGTCTTGTTCCTGTTGGCTTGGGAGATCTGTTACTTGAGCTGAGATCTTTTCCCTCCATGAAAACTAAGCGGCACTTTTGCCAGGTGGGTTGTAGAAGTGGGGTCTTCCACAGAAATAGGAGTTGCTGCAGGGAATGGCATTTGTTGTTCAGTGGGTAACATATTTTCTCAGTAACTTTGCTGGTTGGAGTGCCTGCCTTTCCCATGAAATGTAAAACGTGCCCATTTGTGCTCTCTAACAGGATCCAGCGACAGTTTCAAAGTGTCTGGTCACATTTCAACATGGCTAAGCTATAATTCATCCCTCTAAAATACATTAATCAAATATATTTTCTGCACTCTGTTTCCTAACAAGGACTCACATATTTATTTTCTGTGCCAGCACTGCTATATTTCACATGAATTCTAATATTTCAGTAGTCGGTAAGGAATCCTCATTTGTATGGATTTGAGCTCCACTTGGCTGAAAGGTGCTATTAGAAGTCAGGGACTGCATGTTTACACAATATTAGCTAAAATATTGGATTAATCTTTGCCATGCTTCATGAGGAGCTAGCCTTGGCATGTCCATAACCACAAGTTTCAGAGCATCAAATGCCAACTGCCCTACTCGTGTGAGCCCTGGTTTGGACTCCAGTTCACAGAAATGTCTAAGCACGTCCTTAAGTCCGTTCTGCACAAGCACATGGTGAACCCATTATTATCCAGAATAGCCTTTAGCCGTTTTTATAGTGTGCTTAAAGTTTCGGCCATAGTGAAGTAATGCCCCAAACCAGGATGTTTTCTCAGTTGTGAGTTGAAGCACCACATCTGGCAACATCTGCAGCATCTGGGCTGGAGCAGAAGTGGGGGGACGGCACCAGCTGCCCCCGATTCAGCATGTGGGTGGGTTCCTAAGGTTGCTGCTTAATTGCCTTGCCCCTCTACCCCTCAAACAATACTGACTGGGGAATGATGAGTTCATTTTCTGATAACAGGTGCTGACATGTTCTTCAAAATGGAAGAAAACTCATGAACGTTTGTCTTGAGGCATGTGAAACTTTTGACCCAGCCCCACTTTAATGGCACATTTGCCAGATAGTGGTCTCACGCTTACCTTCCTCGAAACCTTTTGTGCTGTCTCCGTACCAGAGCCATGCTGGGAAGTGGGTCTCTCCTTTGTTTTTAGAGTGAGAATTGAGCTTTGCAGCGTCTTTGGCATACCAATAAACCTAGCAACAATAAAAAGGAACAGTGTTCATTATACTGCTGTGTGGGGAGTTTCTTTAAGAGTTGGGCCCTAAATGGTTTTTAATCCCAGGATGCACTGATTGTGATAATGTGGAGAGGCAAACCAAGCATCAGTTATAAAATCATTGCGAATATGAGCGGAATAAAAAACGGTCAAAAGGATCTTGTTACAATTTCTGCTTATTCCACAAGGGTTTAAGGAAAGTAAAATAGGCAATGATTTTGTTTGGGACTTGTTTATGAAAGATTACTTTTTGTATAGGTAAGTCAAAAGGTTAAGGAAGTAAACAGAATTTAAATACAGTCAGTTTTAGTAATTTTTTCTGTTGTTTGCCTTAACTGCTTCCTAACATCATAAAAAAGCCTGCAGCACTCAGGTTAAAAGAAAAAAAAAACAACCTCAAGCCAATAACAAAAACCCGCACCAAGCCAGCTTAAAGAAGTAAAAGCTGTAAAATGTAAGATATGGCACACCTATAAAATATAATTTTGCTTTTCAGCCTGCAAAAGTGCTGTAGATCTAAAATTACAATAAATCTCCAAATGTCCAGCATTGATTACTTCAAGCTTGTGGCTTTAATGGACAACAGAGCAGCACATTATGGTGCCATGATTAAGGAATTGTGGAAAAGAGTGAGAGTGATTTTGGACTTTATTTTGGCACCTTGCAGAGCTCAACGTTACCACAATTATTGGTTTTCTGAAATATGTCCCTATGCATTATTCTGATCAGATTACTTGCATTGCACAATCCTCTGGTGAATAACAGGACAATAGCACAAAATAAATCTCTCTCTGAAATTTAATCTCCATGTCTGTAGACTGGCAAGAAGAACATCCACATCCCTCTGATAAGAAGTTGTATATTTTCCTGAACGGTGGTATATTTTTGTTTTATAATTGTCCTTAATGTAAATTCTCAAGCAAGAAAGCAGTGATGTCAAAGATCTTTGAGGAAAGAAGGGTTGAAATATGGGTAAAGTGTTCCCATAAGCTCAGCATGAAGAAACCCTAATTTTCTTAGTAAACTACAGGGGCGGGTGAATTCGGTGGCTTACAGAAATCATTAACCTTTCCCCTATTATTGGTTCTCGGTGTAATTTGTTTGATAATCTTCTTCCTCAGTGAATAGTAGTCCAGCTTATCAGCTAATAAAATATCTTCTCGTACTTCTGCACTGTTTAGCACATTGTGGCTATGATACAGCTGACAGTAAAGCAAAATTACCTGCTCTTTTTGAGGTACATTTCTAAGCCAGGGATTGGAAAGAAGCCTATATTTATGGACTGAAGGGTGAGCATGTGTTTATTATTGCTCGTCCACTGAGCTCCATGGACAAGCTAGAGAATAATTTCTATATCAAGAAAGCGAAAATATGCTGAGTTTTAAGCACTTGGCTTTCACTTGCACGGGCTCAGAAATAAACCTTTATAAATGTGCAGGTGCTTACTAATCCTTGAGACGCCCATTAAACAGCCTTCCACCTGCATAAAGATCAATACATTTAGATAGGTACATGAGGGGTTGCATTAGTATAACCGAGTTCCCAGTGGCTGGTCTCGGATGGGTGTTTGCAGCTGCAAAAGGTAGGTGTGAATTCTGCTAGGGCAAATTTCCTGCGAACGCGCTGGGTACCGTGAAAGCTGTGGTTTGCTGCGCAGGTCTGCGAGCAGGGTTGTTAGCATTGCTCAACGGCTGCTGGATCTGCCTGTGCAAAGTGCCGAGTTCCCTGTCAGGCTGGCATACCGTCTCCTCTTGGCTGTGAATCTCTCCCCCAGGCAGCCCGAGCTCACTCCCAGCTCCCGATGCAGGCTTGCGCGGCATGCAAAACATCATTAGCAGGCGATGGCAGAGCCTCGGTGGCACGCCGGGGCACTGCATTAGCCTTTCACCTCTGCAGAGCCGGGTACAAGCCGAGGCTCAATTCGCAAGTGAAAATTGGATTTGGGAACTTCATTTTAGTGTCCATTCCTTGCTATCATGACAACCGCTCCGCAGGTGGACATGACTGCCAATTCTGCTCAGAAGCGCTCCAAGGCTGGGGTGGAGCACTGGACATTGCCAGTTGAGATGAAGATGTATTGGCAGAGGCATGGGTGGAAGTTCACCCAACAACTGCTTACATGATCCTGGCTCTGTTCCTGCTATGCTATCCATCCCGCTACTTTCAGTCACTAAATAAACCCAACTGGAAGAAAAGTTGGCTTTTCTGTACTGTGTGCCTATTCCACACAGAAATTATGGAAAAGGTTATTGAATTTGTGTGGTTCAGGACTCAAGAATAAAATATGCGTTATGTTTAAACAGAGATCATTAGGACCTATAAACTGGCGCTGCTCCAAGGACGCACTATCAACAGTACCGCGTTGGTTCGCATCTGGTGAAGTCCTGGCCGTTGCATTGTATGCATGTGCACGTATATCCATATAGAGTAGCCCCCGTTTTCATACCATTTGGGAATAGGTGAGCTGCTGTGTTGTGCCCCAGGAGCTCTGTGAATGGTGATGTGGAACACTGTGCTTGCTGCTGCTGAGAGCATCCTGCCACATCTGGAGAGGTCAGAGCAGCTGCTGGAGGCAATTCTTGGGTGACTTTGCTCTGATTTAACAGTCCCAAAACCAGAGAGCTAAAAGCTGCCTGTCTTCAGACCTCGTGTGCGTTCAGAGATTAATCTGATCTGTAATTTGTTTCTCATCTGTGACTGGAGCAAGATGCTGTCTCTGGCACACAGAGTTTCCTTTCTATGTCTTTCCCATTCCTCCAAGCTGATTTTTTTTCCTATCTGTCTCTGCTCTACTTTGTTTCCAACAATTGGATTTTCATCAGTTTTCAAATTTCACTGGTCAAGAGTACTGTAAAATATCAGTTCGAAATAGTTTTGCTTACGCTATCTTAAAACTTCTAATTAAAATTCCAGATAGTATTTTTCAAGCTTGTTGAACCCTGCACAGTTTGTCATTAATTATCATGGATTCTACCCAGAACTGATCAATGCTTCTTTTCCTCCTCCCTCCTCTTTCTCCCCTCTCTCTTTTCCTACTGCAGTGACTTAGGCTCTTTCCAGACGTTATCACAGCTGCACACGCAGCGATGCTGCTCCGCAGCCCGAGGAGCTGTGCCTGTCCCTGGGCACGTCTGCGAGGTGCCCGCTCTGGGGGTTCACTTGCACCCACAGGGCACCACGTAGCTCTGCCTTACTCGAAATGGCTCGCCACTGTCATTCTTCATTCTAGTGTGAATTAGGTGTTTCTGAGACTGGAAAAGCTCAATCTGAACTGTTTTCTCAATGTCATTTTATAGATACGGTACTGTGAAGAGGCAATGATGAAGAAGAGGGGTGATGGTGCTCATTTTTACCTCTTCCAGAAGTGCTAACAGTGCCAGCCGGAGCAACCATCTCTTTATTCTCTGACTCTTCTGGCCTGGAAAGGTACCAGCTGATGACATTTTTCCATATGCAGTGCAAGCAGCCTGGCATTTATGTAGATCAAACCCTGCTCCTTTTAAAGGTAATGGTGGTTTTGCTCTGGCTTTTCGTGAAACCAGGGTTTGACGGTTTCATATGGACTAGGTGAGGATGCTAAAGCACTTGGTGGGGCTATGCGAGCTTCAGTGATACCTGGATTCATCCAGGATCCACATTCACTTCGTCTGTTCCAACATTGCACAGGTTTATGTGCTACCTGTGTGTGTGAAAGCATCCAGGCATCTCGCTGTCCTTGTAGAGTGGAAAATCTGCCCCATCTATTCTGCGGAATAACATTTATCTGTAGCCAACACAGGTTGGTTATCAAAGATTTGGAGAGAATGGTTTTCATCAATCGAATAAGTTTAAAACACAAAACTGAGAAGAGGACTTTCATATCAGGCAACTGCAAGTTTTGTTAAGTTAGCAAAGGTGTTGCAGAGTGAAATGATGCTGCTGCTAAGCTGATGGCAAATCATCCATTCACCTCAACAGGGTAGAGTTTCAGATGCTAAATTTCTAAGAAAAATGAAGCATTGTAAGTAAGTATATCAGCATCTTGCAATACACATGATCTGACCACTGCTTGTCTGGTTGTTTTAGGGTATTGCCTTGTTCATGTAATTGAAAAGTATTTAGCAGATATTATTTATAATTATATTTTGGTTTATCTTAGATATGAGCCTTCAATGAAGGAAGGTAATATTTATTCCTTCAGATTATTTTAGTACTTTATAGTGGTAGTTTACTGGTCATTAAAGAAGAAATTGAAACTCAGAACCAGAGGGAAAATGTCTAGCAAAAATATCTGTTGAATTTCAGTACTTTGCAGTGCTTAGCGTTAATGTTACTTAATAACAGCTTGACTTCTGTGACTAGTTCACTGGCAAATATTCAAATCACAGAGAACTCTATGCTTAGTTTTGTCATAATTTCTAGTTAAATATGTTTTATAGCACTTAAATTGTTCAAGGTTCTTTATTAATCTAATTTTCTAAAATACCCAAAGTGGTCTGAAACTTAGAAATTCCCAGCAAAGATTTTAGCAGAAATATTTTATAAGTTCCCAAAATTAAATAGAGAAAGCTTATGCTTTAAAAAAAAAAATCAGCTTAGGGAAATTAAATAGTTTTTAAGATCTTAATTTCCAAAGTCATAGAAAGCTTGTATACTTTACTTAAGAATTAGATAAGTCAATGGCAAAAGTCACCTAAACTTTATATATGGGTGCAGGCAGTGGAACAGTCTTGAAAATGCTTGAACATGGCAAGAGTCAGCATACATCAGTGAAATGCAGGCAACGTGGCTGGCATGTCTGAATGAGGAGAAGACCTTCAGGAGAGCTTCCTGGCGGCCGTCCTCCTCCCCCTTGTGTCAGCAGCTGCTACCAAAATGCCTGTTTTGTCCAACTGTACACTCAGACTTTTGTGCAAGATATATGTCGCACGTTCTCAAATTTTGTATCATGTAAAACAAAAAAAATGTTATGGGTAATTTAGCCACAATGCAGAAGCAGAAGTCTTTTTTTTTAATTATTATACAACATGTTGTAGTATGAGTATCTGTCCAGGCATGGTTGTAGAGATGGAAAGAAGAAGGAATTAGAGCAGGTTCTCTCCTTTTAAAGATGGCTTGATGTACAGAGAGACCAGATTTAATAAATATTGATTGGCCTAATATGCCAAAAAGGTTGCTTAAATGCAAGAGCAATGGTGGGTTGGTTGGTCGTTGGTTGTGATGGTCACTCTAATTTTATTTTTTAACACAAAGTAACAGTTCAAAGTTATGCATTTTGGACCCAGGAGAAGGAGCTTCTTCCCAGCCTGACCCCTCTGGCACTTGAGTCTTCATCCTCTTGACTCGCTGCCTCACTCTTCTAGGCTTTCTGCACATCTCTAAATACACCAAGGCCAATCTGTGAGACGTATGCTAAGGCTGCGTGGGGATCCATGTCCTCGTTATGGCTTCCAGCATTTGCTAGGGACATTTCATGCAGGCAGTCAGAAGGGGGACAGTTGCCACGAGCAGGATGAAAGAGCGCACGCAGCGAGCCAGCAGAGTTGTTGTGGCTGTGGGGGCACGAAGGAGCTGCCTGTGGATGACATTCGATAGTCTACATCTCCTCTGAAGGCAGGGAGGGGGCTTAGTGGGAAGCCTGGAGCAGTGACTGCCTTGGCCACAGCCCAGCTGAAGCCCTTGAGATGGTTGAGTTCAGCGACTGGGGATCAAACCTGCAGACGTGGAGCTGCTCATGTGCCAAAACACACCTCATCGTCAACCCGCTATGGCTCAGAGCCGAGGTCACAGCGAATCCCGACTGACCGTGGCTGCGTGTGATGGGGCTGACGTGAGAAAACTGCCAGGGAACTTTGGTGCTGGTAATCGTACCGCAAGGTCAGGTAGTTAGCCAGCTTTTTTCTTCTACATTTCAGAAAAGCCTGATAAGTGCATTGTGTAAACCTGAAATAAAGCAACTACCAAGTACTGTGCAGATACGACTTCCCCCATCATTTGGTCATATTTTAATCTCCATTTCATCAGAGGAGAAAAAGAGGAAAACCTGGGGTGGTTTATCAGTAGGCAAGCATCAAACCAACGACAAAGCTGGCTCATGTTTTGGCTGTCCATTGAGTGCTCCATTACCTTGGCTGTGCTGATTTCTCCAGTTCTATATTCCTAGTTCGTCACTCCTCTGCCCTGTCTTTGCTGAGGCGGGATGCGAATTGCTGGTGCAATGCCCCGAGAGCTGGTTATTTAACAAAATCTACCGTGCAAAATGAGATCTTTCCGTGTTTCCTCAAATGTTTACATTTGGCAGCTTGTTCGTTCCTTGTCCCTGAATTTTCGTTAGTCATCAAGAAGCGATGAGCTCATCGGAAGTAAACAGGGCTTGTTTCTGCGCAGCGCTGCCGGCGCTGCCCGCCCAGCATCCCTTTGTGCTACCAAAGGTGGCAAAACATTCCTAATGTTTTTTTTCTGCAAACACGTCCGAAAGGGAAAAAAAAAAAGAACAATGCGGAGCGGTGGCGAGCAGCGCGTCCACCCAGACAGTTTAACCCTTGGGTCAGCGTGTTTGTATTTCACTTATTGGATTGTTAATAGATTTTCTTCATTTGTGCGAGACATTGTGAATGATGTGCTGAGGCCTTTCTATTACTTCACCGCCGGCGCCCGTGGTCCACCTGTAAGAAGATAGCGTTAAAAGCTGCTGGAGTTTCTACCTCTTGACAACATCCCAGCTGTAGACTAGCAATAGCAATCCTCCCGTGGCAGTTTTAATTATCGGCCCCGGCGATACCATCAGTAAGTGTGTAATTACGTGTCACTTTCCTGGCTGTTGGGTATGAAAAGTGGAACCAGTGAGATGATGATCGTTGAAGCTGTAGACTCATATTTAAACAATTCAAAATGTGTAACTGGCAGTGTCATTAAACAGAGAGAGTCTGACCCCAGCTGTCAGTTACTTTTCCTTATGCAGATTTTTTTCATGCTGTCTGTCAAAAGAGCTCCATGGGCTGAGATGGGACGGAAGAGGCAGCGTAATGCAGAAGTACTGCTCTCCTCCACTCCTGCCGAGGTGGTCTTTTACCCTAAATAAATACTACTGGAGAGACTGTAAATAAACGGCCGACCACGCAGGAAATTATATAGACTTTGGCGATGAATAAACAAAGGGAGACTATCAAACAGATATTCGACCCTTCAAAAAATATGAATAAAATCTGACTCATTACCCTGAACTTAAAGAACAAGGCTTATGGTAATTTGGGGGATTCATTACTGAAGGATAAAACTGGAATCATTTTCCTTTCTCCATTTCCGCCAAAAAATTTTTGAAGCCATGGCAGATAAATGAATAACCTGAAGGTTATTATTATTATTTAAATGCATATATGTACACACACACAGACATATATATTTATATATATGAAGGAGACATGCACACACACACATCTACAGGAGCAATAAGAATTTTTGAATATTGCCTTCAAAAAATATTAGGATATGAATCGCTTTCACTTTAACTTCAAAGTCAGCAGATATTTAAGGTGTGCAAAGTACTAGAAACTTGTCACCTGGCCAATATATGCTAAACAGATGGAAAAAAAAAATATATGTGCATAGGAGTAGGCAAGTAAAGAATATTTTTTCTGCAAATAGAGTCAGAAATTTCTAAAATGACAACTCTTCGCTGACTGAAGACAGGCACACTTGTTTGACCAGGAATTTGGAAAATACTGGCATTCCAAGAGTTAATTTTGGAAACACAAGCAAATAAACGAAACAGTACTCTACCAAAAAAAAATATAAAAATTGGAGGTCAAATGAACATTAATCTGTGAAGAGAATGAAAAATGTTTCTTTAACTTTTAAAATGTTTGCATTTCTCATAACAAAGCTAAGTTAGTTGCAAACAAATAACATTGTCTCATACCCGTAAGACACCTTAATTTAAAGCTTTGGGGTTCATGTTGACTCTGTCAGCAGCGGTGGAACAACAGAGAGAGACTGGATGCTCAACCTTTGAAAAGGCACTGCATCACACCTACTCTTGCAGATTTTAAGGAGAAATATATTCATTTTGTGTGTGTGTGTGTTTCTCTACATATCTGTATATAAAAGCTTTGCATATATTTCTTGTTTCAAAGACAATGCTACAGACCAGCGCGTATAGTATTGTAGGTTATATTAATTGCAGCGGTACTTTCATACTTGAAAGTAATAAATAGGCACATATTAAATCCTCTAAGGATTAATTTGTATTTTATCAGCTGTGAAAAGGGCAATTTTTTACATATCCAGACTTAAGAAGTAGCCCTATTAGACCTTCATTGGAAAACAAATTCTGCATATATTTTGTACCCGGGCTTTTTATTTTCTCTCTTTTTCTCCCTTTTCTCTTTTTCCTGTCTTTTTAAAAGCATTTCTTGTAGCAAGTGGTTATGTAATTTAATGTTGAGGAGGAAATGAGATGTGTTGTGGACAGACAAACACGGCTTTGTAAAACTCTGCCTCCTGTATATTTGCGTGAGCAGTTAAGAGAAAACCCAATAGAAAATGCCATACTGTAATGTGTTAAGTGTCTCACTTTTCTGTGGCATTTGAAATATACAGTGCTTAAGGTCATTCAGTTTTGATGCATACATATTAATATAATTGCAGATATCTTTATAGTTATATTTACAAATTATTTGCCATTGCCACTAATGAATAGTTGCAGGGGAGCCCTCCCAGACACAGTGCGGTAGCAGGCAGTTATGAGGAGCCAGTTTTTGCATGCCAAATAGCCATTTTTCTTTGTCTTTCATGGAGTCATCTGTAGGGTTCAGTATTTTCAAGTTCTGTTTCTGTCCTACTTGCATGTTAGCTGCAGGCGATCTGCATCACAGGGAGGAGGCAGTCCCTTGGGGAGGGCCCACTTTTCTGCATTTAGTTGGTTGCTTTGAAAGCAAAGGATGCTAAAAAAATTAGCTCTCTTTTAGGAGTGTTGGATGACTTGTGCACAACAAATAGATTCATAGTTGAAGGCTCCTGTGTTGGTTTTTTTTTTTTTTTGGAAGGAAGGCAGGCAACTTGGGCTTTTTAAAGGGACACTGCAGACTTAATCTATGCCCAAAATCTAGAGGTGCTTCCAGCAGACGAGGGGAGTTGGAGCTCGTGTCCTGTTGGTCTGGCTGAGGTGGTGGAACCTCCCTTGCTGTGGGTAAGAAGAAGAAGGGACCTAGCGAAGCAGCAAGCTGACTCCTAATGCTTTGCAGAATTACCAGTATCCTGCAATCTGTCCTTTTACGCTGGGCTTTCCGCATGCTTTCGCGTGCCATTGAGCATGTTGGAGCACTGCATGGTCTGGGATCATGCCTCCTAAGAGCATGCTTCTCTCTATACGTACTTTGTCAATGCAGTTAAAATTGGTTGGGGTGCACTTGCTGGTGCCTCCCGGTTTGCAGTCTGGAGGGGCCAAGGGCAGGGCTTTCTTATTCCAGTGCCCCCCTGCTCTTCGTAGCTGCCCGCCAGAGCCCAGCTCCTCCCAGCTCCAGGATACACCTCGCTGCCCGTTCTTCAAGGGTTCTCTACTCCAAAAGTCCATGAAAATTTTCATTAACCCATTTTTTATAGACATGAGCAATTAAAATACTGGCTCAAAAATTATTTTCTCTATGCATTTCAAATCATAGCAAGGTTTTTCTTCAAAGTGTAAGCTGTACGAATGAGCACTGCAAATTTTTGTTATCTTCTTCCTTTTCAAAACACATGGCACATTTCCAGTTCATCTGAATTCTTCTTTTACAAAACTGACGGCAGGCTGGGAAAAGGTTTTGGTTTCTGTGGGCTCTTGAAACAAATCTGCTGTTATCATCTTTGCTGTTTCTGTCTGGGTGCTCAGTGCTTATTTGAATAGCAAGGTGATCTTAGATAAAGCAGTATCATAGGCACGGTCAGCCGTGTTGGTGACCCCATGCGTTGTTTAGGCAGTGTGACAGCTGAAGGGCTACTCAGTGAAATCATTGTCCCGTTGTGACCTCTGGTTCTCCTCTCATTGCCGAATCACCCAAATTCACACTTACTGTTGGCACCCACTAAATAAGATAACATCAACATTGTGACCCTTCTTTACTGTTAGCTATGGATACAAAATTCAGAGGAATACCTTGCTAATAATAGCAAGCACTCTAGGATTTTTCTTTTGAGGGCAGAACTGCTATTCTAAACCAGTCTCCAAATATGGTTATGAGAAAATAACTATTTTTACATTATGTTTTGGTATCCAAAGAATAAAACCATACTGTACTATGAATATAGTGGATATAGTGGATATAGTGGAATAAAATCCAGTGGACTATGGGGTCGGTGGTGTATTTCCTATGTACAGTTTCAATAAGGAAGTGGAGATACAGTAAGGCATGTTCTGCAATGGAAGAGCAGCCAGCCTGTCCCATGATAATTACTGTCCAGCTGCAGATAGAAGTTTTGTGCTTGCACAAAGGCTGGGAACAGTGATATCCTCTGCCGAATTGCCACTGGTGGCACTGGGAAGTCAGTGGGCACCAGGAAAGGAGACTGCTGGGGTTGATACCCCTGAAGAGCAACGGAGCTGGGGAAGGGTCTGGAGCACAAGGCTGATGGGGAGCGGCTGAGGGACCTGGGGTTGTTCAGCCTGGAGAAAAGGAGGCTGAGGGGAGACCTCATCGCTCTCTACAGCTGCCTGACAGGAGGGTGTAGAGAGGTGGGGTCGGTCTCTTCTCCCAGGTAACAAGTGATAAGACAAGAGGAAATGGCCTCAAGTTGCACCAGGGGAGGTTTAGGCTGGATATGAGGAAATTTTACTTCAGTGAAAGGGTTATCAAGCATTGGAACAGGCTGCCCAGGGAAAGGGTTGAGTCCCCATCCCTGGAGGTATTTAAAAGCCGTTGGGATGAGGTGCTGAGGGCCATGGTGTAGTGGTGGGCTTGGTAGTGTTAGGTTTATGGTTGGACTCAATGATCTTAAAGGTCTTTTCCAACCTATACGATTCTGTGATTCTGTGAAACATAAAGCACAAGATTCTGGTTTTAGCTGATTTAAAGTAAGGTGGAAAACAATTATAGTGGCTAAATCCCATGAATGCAGTCAGGTTAGTGCTTACATGATTAAGGGAAGTAGGATTTCTCTCAACAGTGTTGACCTGAGATTGCTAAAGAGTTTTCATTTTCTTTGGTTTTAATGTGTCATTATCGTTGCACTATGATAATTGCTAACCACATTGGCTTAATCATAGATTTTCTTCACAAACTTATTTTCTTTCTTATTAAATCAGACAAAGACGGTAGTGTCTTATGAATGCTTTAGGACAAAATGTACAACTTTGTTGCTTTATCAAAGAACTATATTCAAGTGAACATGACTGAGCGGCTGTGATGGCTTATTTGCAGTATTGCAATGCTCCCTCTGTGTCTGCCCTCAACGGGTGTTTTCCCTTTCTGATTTTGTCACCCTTCCACAGGCATGGCTTATTTCCCTCTCAATTTTTACTCCTAGCAGCATGAACCGGGATGCTATCGTGATGGTTGCCCTATTGCAAATAATAGCAAAGAGTAAAACATCTTAGCTTAATATTTGAAAACTATGTTGAAATTATGAAGCAGGAGATGTACTTTGTTTATCACAGTGGAAACCTATTAGACAAGTACCCTTGGTGCATGGAAAATATATGCTTTTAACAGTTTTAATCCTTTATCAATTATTCATATGTGAAGGTTTTTCTGTATTTGTACAGTTTGTTGGATGGAATAGCAAGCATGCCTTTATTTGTCTAACAGTTTTGTTCGAACTCTATCAGATAAGATATTTAACACCCACAAACATATTTAATTTAAGAAATAAAGAGCCATTCTTTCTGTGGGGTTTTACACATCATTCTTCTTTATTACGCCAGGTTTTGCTCATCATACCATGTTCTTCCTCAGAGGACAGAGACAAATAACTATTCTCCGCAAGGACAATGTGTGTGTTGAATGCATTTTAAATGCTGCACTTTGTTATGATTGCAACCAACATTTTAAATATGCTGCAATCAAATTCCAAAATGACATGAGAAAAATGACATCAGCAAATAAATCTATTAGGCTGCTCAGGCAACAGGAATGTTTGAGCTGGAACATACTTAGCTTGAAAGTTAAAGATTGAGTACAATGTTTATTTTATTTGCTTAAGAGAGGCAAGCCTAATTCATCCCTGTTGTGGAAATCAATGGAGTTACAGTATAAATATACTCTTCAAATATATTTGGCATATTACATGAGTTAAATAGCATTACCTAAATATAGTTTAGCTTTTAAATATCACATGAGATTACTGATTTACTTTTACATTGTGCTAGGTTTGTTTAAACTATTCAAGGGTCTCACTCATGGCATACATCGTAATTCTGCCTATAGGCTTGGAAGAGGGAAACCAAAGTCAAATGAGCTTCCTAGTGGAAGTTGTATGAGCGGCAAAGGCTGGACTAGTCGATGTGGCGCCTGGCTGCGTAGGTGGAGACTGCAGCCACGCTGTGGGTCAGATGCCTATAGTCTATTTTATACTCTTCTAATCTACTTGATGCATTGCAGGAACGAGATCCTAGCATAAGTGCATTGCATTTAGTCATGATGCAATGAGGGATTTTGGAGATACCTGAATAAATAGATTTCTCTTGTTGCAACTGTTTTGATCCCTTCTGCAAAAGTCCTGCAGCTTTTAAGCCGTGATTGGGACAGGGTTTCTTCTAAGCAAGAACAGGAATCTGGGGAGGAGCGAACATGCTGGGGTCAGCCTTATGGCTGGATCCTTTCCTACAGCTCTGATGGACCTGGCTCCAGTGTTTTGCACCATGTATCTCATAAACGGGCTTCCAGCTGGGCTAGAAAGTCCCTTGAGTGGTCATTTACTATATCGTACACTGTTTCCTTGTGTTTCTTATTGGTATAGGGGAACATGAGCTGTAGGATGAAAGATCTTGGAGAAAAAATATCCCATTGAGCTTCCTGCTACGAATGATTCAAGTTTTGAGAAGGAAACATTTTTATCCTAGTAGGATCACCCATCCCTGGGGTCTAGTAAATACTTTAGGAATTTCTGGGCCAAGTCATTCTGCTTTCTGGCTATGCATTAAGGTATTAGCTCCTGTTACTGTTGGTATGAATATTCCTTATACATCTTCCTGAAAAATTCCCCTTAAAGAAAATAAATGATGTCTTACATTCAAAGTTCTTAAGTGAGCATGGCTGGGATGACGGATTTAGCTTGTCTTACATGAAAAAAATAGTAGGAAATAAAGTGGTATTCAAAAATGGGATTTGTTTGCCTTCAAAATTGTAGCTCTAGTTTTCTCCAAAGAATCAGAGCTGAGCAGGTGTTGCCTAGGTAGGAAAATTTCACTTAAAGATCTCTGAACTGTCCCAAACTGAAGTCCATTCTCATCCATAACGTAATTTAGCCCTTGACAGATATATAGAGCTCTTGTAGCTTTCTGTTCTTCACAAAATCTCCTGAGCTTCAAGTCTCACTGACCAGATGGGTTGTAATTTGGCCTCTGACATGGTGCAGTCCTGCCGGAGGGTGAAAATTACCTGAACTGGCCAACGCCAAGGTCACACTGCCGTCTCCTTGAAGTCATTTTCTTTTTCTCAGGCTCCTGCCTCCCGTTTCCCAGCATGCGGATCTCTTGTTTTCTGCATTTTGAATAGTGCACAGTAGCGAGACGTGGAATACTTATCCCCTCAGAAGTCAGATATTATATTTAAATGTCTTAAGCCTCTGCCGAATATCACTCACAGGATTGATTTAGCCTTAGCAATATCTGACTCCACAAGTAAGATGCTGAGATTGCCCTGTGTAGGGTAGATTGAAATACTCTGTAGTATGTCAGGTGTCGGAAACAGCAATGCGTGTCATATAAATGTGCTTAATTAAGGAGAACCTTGGGTGCTTTTCCAGAGTGAGACCTCATGGCAAAACAAATATTCATGCATATTTTCCATGCCTTAATTTTTTTGGCAAATAAAAATGGAATAAAGATATTTTAGAAGAACTCCATCCACCCGCCAGCTCCCCTAAAGCCGTTACTTCCTCAGACCCTTATGCCTGAGCAGATGGTGTGAATATCCTTTACTTAGGATGAAGTGTGGGAAGTTTTGCTCTTGTAAATAACAAAAACTGCAGAGATTGTTGCGATAGCATTTTCCCTTCCTTCTCTATTTTAATTGAACTGTGTTCTTCTTGCTGCTCAGACATCTATCTGAGCTCCAGAACAAAATGGGGGGAAAAAAATATAGAGCGCATCTAATTCTGGGAAGTACTGCCTTTTCTTCAGTGAGTTGAGAACAAGGGATTGCTTCTGACTGTTTTCCTCTCCAGGAGAAGTCTTCTTTGCTGGCTTGTCCATGCAGCCCCAGTGTGGTGTCCCTGTGGCGCGGCCCTACTGATAACCGCCAGGTCAGCAGCATGTTTTGCAATGGAGAGAATTTACCCTTTCACCTTCACATCCCCCTCCACTCCTATACACAGCTTAATTTTTTTTTTTTTTCTGCAGCAGAAGTCATTTTTTGCAGGTGCAAAAAGGAGCCTTTCATTTTCCCCATCTTAAGAAAAAAGTTAGGAAAAATACGCTTTCCTCACTGAAAGGCAATATTTTGCTTTTAGCACTACTTTATGTGCAACGTTTTTTAGCTCCTCTAATCTTAAATTCAGTACATGAATGGATGGATAATTTCCTCCCTGTCAGTTTTTTCATGCTTCTGAATTATTTACTACTCCCGCAACTTGTAGCTGTGAGTCCACTTATTTCTCGTTGAGCTGTAGCCCTGCAAGTAGCTCCCCTTCGCCTGCTGACCTGGGGGGCTGCCGCTGTGCTGCTGGGGCAGGCGAAGCCCAGGGTGCCGGCCATCCTCGGAGGGGTGCCCGTGCAGGGCCCCCCCAGTGTCCGGCAGAAGTGAGTCCTTAAGTAACACAGCCTGAATCTGGCTAATTTGTCTTCATCATTCATATCCCCCAAACCCTGAATCATTTTGGTTGCCCTCCACTGCACCTTTTCAATCTCCACAATGTTCTGCCTGTAATATAGTGACCAGAATTGCACACAATATTTCAAATATACTCCCACTAATGTCTTATATAAAGTAGTGCCAGAATAACTTGCACTGATTTATAATCCTTACAAATATATATATTTGTTTAGCTGCTGTTGTTGGTTTTTTTATTGCTGCCAAACATTGAACATATGTCTGGTGGTCTGAAGGCCTGTTAAAGACAATGAATGAATCACATTTTCTACATGACAAAAGAAAACACCTTTATTTTTTATCATTGTGTAGCTTGAGTGGTGATATAAGATAAATTGAAACAACAAAAGGAAAAGAGAGTTTAGGAAAGTCAAATAATAAGGTATCAGGTTATAAATGAAGTCTTCCAGTGACTGAAGTTAAAAGTATCCACAGGCACTTCACACTTCTTAAAAAACAAATAAATCGCCCAACAGGATGGTGATAAGGACATCCTGTTCAAAGTACGGAAGCCTACCCCACCCTTTCGGGAGGATGCAAAGACTATGACAGAATGTAAATGGGAATTTTTCGCTCTGGTTTTGGCCACAGGAACACGCGGTGTAATGTGTGATGCTAATGCACAGCGTAACTCTTTTTTTGGGGTGTTGATGGCATTCTGTTTGTTGGGAGCTATGGCTTCTTAACAGAAGTGAATTGCCAGCAGTTGCCTTGCATCTGTTGGGTAAGATTCTGGTTTTGGAGTCATACCATTAATATGCTGAAGTAATGCATTTCAATGGTGCTATTTACAGTAAAGAAGAATTGTGAGTAAACATTTTAATTTCTGTGGTTCATAAAGGAGGAAGCAGTACATTACCAGACAATCTTACTGTAAAACGTACTAAAACATCTCCTGTTCCCAAACCAGCCAGACCAAGGATTACCTTTTTGTAGATGTGAAAACAAACTTGCAAAAACTGAAAGCAAGTATGGGCAAGGTGAAATTACTCTGAGAGGGTGCTGGGAACGGCAGGCCACAGAAGACCTGCAAGTATTTTCTCTTAATTGATACAGCAAGGCTTGAACTCTGCTTGTTTCCAGTTTAAGAAGAAGTTTTTGATGGCTTCCACCTGAACCGGTCTGTGCTATATAGTGCAGGTGACCTGCATTAATGGCCTCATTTTCCCAAGACAACGCGATGCTATTAATGTATTGTACCAGGTTTTACCTTGGCTAGTGGCCATTATCGCCAATAAATAATGGCTCATGTTACATCAACTCCTGCTAAGGTCTTGGGACATGAAATTCATGTGTGCTACCAATGTAGATCGAACATAACCTTGACATTAATCAGACAGGTGGAATTTAAGGCTTCCCCAGGTTTTCCAGTGCCGCTCTCGTAACAAATCATGAAGTTCTGCAGTTTGCTGGTGATGTTCAATATAAAAACCCCCACACCTTCCTTTTCCCCTTAATGTGTGGTTTTTTTGAAATACATTTAGTCTGTTAATATGACCATTACGCTGTGTACAAATATCTCTCCCTTCCTAGTGCTCTCCTGAATCCTAAATGGGCTCCTGTTTTCCAAGAGCAAACAACAAATGGAGCAGACCTTTGAAGAAACCCACCCTCGATTAATAGTTAATGACGACTCGGGAGAAGGAACAAAGCCCGTACGATGTGAACATGGATTAGCCCTTTTATAAACACAGCCAAACAGTTTGTAGGAGCGCCAATGCCTGGGAGCAGCCTGCTGTGCCCTCCTGCCGAGACCAAGGCCGGGCAGCGGGCTCGGCACGGGGGGCCAGGGGCCCCCGGGGTCTGCGCCCCGGCTGCCCCCCTCTCCCAGAAAGCAAAGAGCTGGTTGATGCAGGAGCATCCCCTGCCGACCAGCGCCAGGCAATAATCGCCTCTGCCAAGGACCCGGCGTTAACCCTCCTTCCTCTCCCTGCCCACAGAAACGTTGAGCTTGGCTGGGGCTGATGCCCAACACGGGGTTCTCGGCCCCACACAGCTCATGGGTTGCATCTGGGTTCACCGTACAAAGCCGTTAGTCTGTTTTCCCCCAAAACACTTGGGTCTCGTCCTCTTGCCTAGCGTCGGGGCACATCTTCCTGCCGCTGTTGATGGGGGTCGAAGCAGAGGCAGCGCTTTGGAGGTGAAAGGCTTCGCATCCCCCTACCCGCTTCCAGAGCCGTCCTTTCTCGCACAGAATATTTTAAGTTTAGGACCTCAAATATTTCTATTAATAAATTACTATGCATCATGTCAAATTAGCATTGCTATTACTAAAAGATTAATAGCGACAATGCGTTGTGGCACTCCATTGCTTCAGGGTAATTTTCTTTTGTTCATGCTTTGGCATAATATTGTATAGCAGAGCAGCAGAACTATGAAGCATAAATTTAGCCACAGCCCCTCAGCAGAAGAGGTAATCCTAATCACAGCAGAGGGTTAGCAATTAGCTCCCGCTGCCGCTCTGCAATGAGCGTGCTGCAACTTTCTGTGAAGGTTGCCTTCAAACCGGGATGCATCAGGGCTAATGCCGACCGATATCCCTCACACTTTGCAGATAACAAGATAAATCCCGACGTTTATATGTTTTTATTTACTAAGTGCTCGGGAGGAATAAACAACGATAATTTGCATGTGAAGCCTTTTTATTTTAGACTGTGAATAATTGGTGGGTTAGCGATGGTGTATACACTTAAGTGTACATCACGCCAACAGTAATCTTTCCTTTCATAAATTATCCATCCTAACTGGAGTTTACAAGGGAAGAAATTACTCTCGTGCTCATGTCCCTTTCCATTGCGCTTGTAAGAAGGAGAAACTTTCCCTCTGCCTCCTCGGGTAGGGACACGACAACAAAGCAATTAAGCAACACGTCTTAGTGGATGCAATTTAAAATAAAGGGTGGGAGTATATCATGTGGCATCATTTTAGCTAAAAGATATACACGAGCATTTCGTACCTGCAGTTTAATGACAGACAGGGAGAGGAAGAGCATCTAAATCTCATTTTGAGACACAAGATTTTTATTCTTTACTGTTTTAACAAATGACTTTCACAAGTGAAATTATTGCGTTATCATCTATTTGACTTCATGCTGGATATATCCGGGAAAATATCTCCATGATGGCTCAGTTTCTTGCTTAAATATCAAGTATTGGTATTTTTAATGTTTTTGTAAACATTATATATTTTAATACTTGAGAAAATGTATCTCATAAATAAGCTTTATTATCTGTCAAAAAGGATGAAAATATAACTTTACATTTCTGTTTTAAAGTAATTTTAGTGCCTATTAGCTATAAAGTAACAGTTATATATAATTTAGAGTATGTAGTCACTCGAAACAACTTGACATTTTCACACAAACACAGAACCTTAATAATAGTCTTGGGATTTCATTGGAAGTATACACCACTACAGGATATTAAAATAACTTATGGTGCACTGTAATTCTTGTTTTGTATTTGTCCAAGTAGTTTTGAAGCATGCTATAAAGTAGAAAAATAAAAAACTAAGCTCCAAAGTCAGCTAAGCTGCATTCTTAAAGTTATAGCAGTCTTTTCATATTAAGTATGATTAAACCAGCTGACATTTCTAGTTGTCATCTTTCTCTTCCTCCTTCCTATTAATATGCTATGCTTAAAATGTAAATGCTCTGCATACTGCATTTTTTATTTAAAACCCTTGCAATTGTTTGCTTAAAATAACGATGCTGATGGTATGCATTCAGGGATCATAATAATAGCATGAAAACAGTAATTTACTTGTTGATCTTAGAGTAAACTCCAGATTTGTGCAATGAAATACTGGCCACACTCACACGCAGTTGAATGCCGCTGTCTTGAACTCAGATAGCTCCAAAAGTCCAATGACACTTGTGCCTATTGTTCTGCATCCAAGGCAAAATCCACACCATGAGGGCAATGGTTGGAGATTCACCAGTCCAGTTTTTTCTTGAAATGATGTAGAAAGAAAAAAAAATGTTGAAAGTTTTTCATAGATTTTTTTCTTTAAATAACCCTATAGACTTTATTGTGATTAAAATTTGCCCAAGATTCAACTTGTTCTTTTAATTGTAATTTAAGTAGCATGTGGGTAGGGATTAGGTGAGTGTGCAGATGTGCACAAAAATTAATATGAACTTGGAGGAATAGCCGCGTCGCCATAAAAGTGCTGACCAAATGTACACAGATGGAATTTGAGTGAACCCTTATTGAATAAGCTAGTAGGGCCCACTTAGGTCATTTCTGTATCAATCCCGTGTAGTCTATTTGGAAAAGGCACCGTCCAGGCCTTTTCTGCAATAATTATTCTCATGCCTGATCCATTAATTTTTTAATTTGCATTAGGGTTGCTCAGTGACAGCACCACCACTATCAATAAGAAAAGAATTTAAAATGCAGTTTGAAGAAGATTGTGTGTGGCTACATTGATTTTTTTAACCTTCCTTACTACGATGTGGTTAGACACAGAAATTAAGCATATTAGTCTTGTAGTCAAATGGAATCCAGAAAATCTTGCATATAACTAAATAAAGGTCTTGCTCTATCAGAAAACTTTCCAAACCCGGTGATCACTGGGGAATTTGAAATAAGGAGAGAACCTGGTGCTATGAAAGGAAATAACTTTAAAATACTACCGCATATAATCAAAGTTTCTTTCTTCCTTTCCCTTTTGTCCCACTTCAATGTTTATCTCATTCTTATTTTGATGCTGCTTTTAAACTGTTGAATTTGTAACAATGCATATGAAAAACAACCCAATCCATAAGTTTTTCTCTTTATACCATTCTTCCCAGGAGTCCCACTGAATTTGTACACAGCAGAAGATAGCAGAAATGAAATGTAATCATTAAACTGTGAAATATGGAAATATTCCTAACAACACAGTAAAGCTGACAAAAGACTAATTTCAACAAAACAGGTTTTAAACAATACGTGGGAGTCTAGAAGCACCTGTTATATGGATTGAGGATGGATGTCATTACCATGCTTGGGTATAGTCAGGGAAAATTAAGGAACCCTTGAGCCTCCCTGTACTGCACTGGGCTCCCATCACCGATGCCGTGTTTCATAGAGGTGCGTGGAAAGGCAATGGAGGGCCCAGAGGTGTGAGGTATTTTGCCAAAGGACTCGTTTCCTCCATGGTCTACCACAACTCTTCTTTGGCCTGACCATAAACATTTCATCTCTGCCATGACAATTTTGTCTGAGGCCTCGTCTAAGCCTTGAGAGCTTCCTGAGCTTCTTAGGGCTTAATAGGAGTCACTGCGTAGAATAAAAGCAAACAGAAAGGGCTCTGAAGAGTTCCTGTCAGCCAGTGTAAAGCCTTGTTGGGGATTTTCAAAACCGGGTTGTGCTGGCTTGTCTCTGCTGCCATGTAGGTTTTACTACTGAATCAGTCGTCACTTCTTTCTTCAGCTGATTAGAGCTGGAGCCCTTTATCTCAAATTGTCTTATGGCTAGAATTTGTTAGTTTGAATAAAATATAGTTGTGGTCCAGAGCAATTCTGATTTGGAGTTTGGTTTTGCAAACCCGAAACACGGACTCCAGCCCATTTCTAGTTCTGTAGGAGTTAATCTCACTGCCGTATGTTTCCCTAAATTGAAAGTGTCTGGTCAAATAAACAGGAAGATTGGCTAATAATAATGTATTTATTTGACAGTTACGTTGCGCTTTTTGTTTTGAAACATCCCCAAAGAATCCTGCAAGCTACTTCATATCTAGGAGGCATTTGACCCATCCCCGATGTGGGAGCCAGCCGTGGTTGAGCCATGGAGAGCCACACAACAGAACCACTTTGGAAAAGAAATGAAGAGGGTTTCTGGAGCCGGTTGAAACCACGTGGGCGGTTTGGACAAGCAGAAGGTGTGTGCCTTCCCAGACACTTGGTGCCAGGGAACCGTACCGCTCTGTCGCGTGAAATCTGCATGGGCACCTCCAATGACCTGGAGCTGGCAGTTCTTATCGTACAGCCGAGGGCATGGCATCGGCACATGGGGCACGGTGTTGCCAGCCAGCACTGCTCCATGGAGGGAGAAGAGGTTCCTACGATGTCAAAAGCATGATTTGTTGAAATGCTTTGTATTTTCTTAGTGATCTTTCTATCGAGACTCATTATGCTAAATCTTATAAAGACCTCCAGTCCCCTTCCGCTTTCTTTTTGATCTTCTCTTTCTCCTCAACCTCTCTTTCCACACCATCGTTAAAGTTCAGATTCTGGTACCGTAACTCAGATTGACTGGTACCGTACTATAGAGATAGTGTCATAAATAGCAATCTAGCTGGTGAAATTTGGAAGCAACTCAGTACTGATTTTTTCTTTTGCTTTGCTTCACTCCTTTTCTTTACTTCATGCCTTTTTTATAGCTTATAGTTGAGTTTTTATGGTATTGTTGGGCATTTTTACATGCTCAAATATGTGGAAATTTATAAATAAATAAAGCAATTCTGGAATTGGAAAGCACAATAATATGAATCACCTGGCTGTGAAAAAGGTATGTAATCAAAAACTTATTTTGCCTCTATCTGTCTGGGGTATAATTTCAAAATATTTAAAAAACATTTTTTTTTTTTTAACTGAGTCTCATCTAAATAGCTGAGCAGGAGGGAAAAGCATTAGAATATTGATCAAATAAATAGGCACAAGGAATAGAAAATTAAAGTGCCGAATGTCAGCAGGACCGTGATAAGAGAGCCCATGTCTCTGTAGCTGGGGTTTTGTAGCTCCTAAAGGCAGCAGGTAGATAAAGGAGCGCGTGGAACAAGGAGGAGTTCCCTGTGGGACTGCAGATGACATTGTAACAGATGACTCCAGATGACAATGTAAGAGGAGGAATGGAAAGAAATTATATTAACAAACTGTTGTCGATGGTTATAATAAGATTTGAACTGCTGAATAACCGAAGCTGAAAGCCCAACATATTTTTCAAGATGGTTTAGAAGGATCCCACGATTGAGTATGTCAAAAGTTGCAATTATGTCAAGAAGTATTACAAAGGATGGATTCCCAACATCAGATACAATAAGTGTATTATTACAAATCTTGATGAGCAGAGTTTCACAGCTGATCAAAAAAACCCCCACAAAACAAAACCGCAGTGAAACCTTTGTAATAAATGGTATCCTTAAAATGTGTGTCTTATGACTCTTCCTCTCTCCTAACAGTGATAGAAAAAATAGATTTAAATCTGCTTTACTGATGACTAGAAAATACCGGGATTAAAAAATCCATTTAACACAGTTACTTTTTTAGAGTTTTAGATAGTCATAGTGGATAATAATACCTTCATGGTATTTGCAATATGTGAACCTAGCAGAGGAAAGATTTTCTCAGAAAACGATCAGATATTGGTGCCAAGGGGTGTGCTGGTGGATAAAGATTTTGTTTCCCAAATTCTAAGACTGAGAGAAGCACATGAAACCATGGATTTTGTTGTTGTTGTTGTGGGAAGAGGTTCTATAATAAGTCTATCAGTTTTCTGGCCTAAATTTGTCAGGGGAATAAATGTGTCTAATACATATTTTTGATGATTGATAATGGTATTCCAAGTCTGCTAAATAAGGAAGCAAGACATTTTCTTTCTATGTTTAAATGATGGGAAAAATAGCCTGAATGTTATAAAATGACAAAGACATTACTAGTTCAGAGTTATTTGAAGTTCTGAAAATTTTAGCTACATTTATTAGACTAGCTAGTTTTGTCAACAAGGACAAGGACAATGTGCTTAATATTAACAATCTGGTTTTTTCTTTGTGTGACTCACACGTGCCATATGTAAATATTAAGACGTTCAAACACAAAATCTCCATAACTCCATTCCCAAACTAAAATAGAAAAGCCAGTTCTAAAACATGATAAATCCAAGATTTGGGTCTTGGCTTTTTTGCCAGACACGCTAGTGATTTGCAAATCATGTTGTTTATGTTGCTGGGTTTGCTGCCACGTGCACATTGCTCCTTCTCCTCCACGCCTTCCAGTAGGGAGCAAAGGGCTGGAAAAGCCTGTGGAAGGTCCAAATGAGTGACTATGGCTAGAAAGGGGGAAAGGTTTTGTTTTGAAACTGTTTGGTGGGATTTTCAGAAGTAGCTTAGCACCATGCTAATGAAAATAGTTTCATGAAAAATGAAAGTTAGGTGTGTGATCACCGCTGAAGATATGCCAAACACCTACTGGCAATGTGCATCTTTAAATATCATCAAAACTCTTGCTTTATTTGTATCTTAATTTAGCATTTGTGTTGGTCCCCCTTTTGTGTGAAAATGTCTTTCTGCTGAAGTTGCAGCTTTGGCTGCTGTTTCGATAGTCTGCAGTACTTGAAGCAGCTCCTATAAATAACATTTGCAAGAACACTGGTTGAAAAAAATCTATCTTAATTAGATGCTTATTGAAATCTAGCACAAACTGTATACGAAACATGATTTCAAAACTGAAACAAATATTTTTATATTTATATATACTCACTAATATATATACCTAATGCCAATGTCATGCACAGCTTTTCTGAAACAAATGGGAAAATGGAGATTGCTGCTGACCTCAGAGCTTTTCTAAAATAAGTTTCTCAGATGATTGTAAAAATCTATAGTAGAGTCATTTTGCAGTAGCGCATAACTTTTTGTTCATTGAACTTTGTGTGCAAAGAATGGTGGTGTATGGGAGGGGGACATCTGCACGGATACAGGATTGTGCTCACCGTTTGCAGTCTTCTATTTTTGTCACTGGTGTCCTGTTTTATGAAGCAAGATTCTTTTTCTTAGTGTCTGATATGATGTGATATGCAATATAATATTCAGTATTGAATTCCAAGACTTGGTGTTCATATTGTTTGTCATCCATGTTCTTATCTTGTGAAGAATCTAATAAGGGAAAAAGCCTGAAAACTTCATATTTTACATTTTAAAAAAATCGGTTTCTGATGTGGGAGAAGAGAAACTGGGTCCGAAGAATAATTTATTATTATCTGAAAAATGGCAAAATGCGGTAGAGGAAAAATGGGGACATGAACCTTGAGAAATTTTATTTCTTCTGTGTTTTCATCTTCCTGTCTGGTTTGGTTGTCACTGATTGTATCCTCTGCCAAACTATGCAGTCTTTCCAAGCACGTGTGCCTGCCACCGTGCCAAAATCTTGTGCTTTACCTACACATTTCCTTTGCATGCCCAGCTGGGAGGGTCTTCTCTGGGGTCGGCTCTTGCAGAGGTACCTGCCCCTGTTGACCCCTCCATTCCTGCTTTGCTCTCCTGCAGCCAGTCCACTGTCTCTCACCCCAAGTGCATCTACTGGGAAAGGGTTAAATAAAGTTAGGTTTATCTGTGGAGGTACTCCTGGAACCCAACATCCCACAGGGCCAAGCAGGGCGTAACATCCCATCTGGGGGGACTCTCCAAATCCCCCTGAGGGCTCCTTCTCAGGGGCAACTGCTGCCACTGAAGCTGCCTGCACAGGATGGGTGCTTGGGCTTCCCTTCTCCTCCGCTCCATGCTCTCACTCCCAGGAATACACCAGAGAGACAAAGACCCTTTCATGAATGCAAATTTCAGTAGAAGTTATTATTTTTTACTTTCATGGAGAAAAAAAAAAAAAAGAAATTGCAGGAACAGTGCGGCTTCCCCACAAATCTCCAACTAACCCTTGCACTCAATTAATCTTTGTGACCTTCTTATGCCCCATGCCATGAATTGTACCTTGAGGTTAGGAAATAGGTCTCGTAGTAGTTCCCAGCAACTCCTATACGGCTTTTGTGTTCAGAGCCTTCAGATGTTGTTGATTTGAATTTGAAATTTCTTTCATGCATAATGTCTTGATCTGATAGAGCCTTCGCTTTTAAAGCTGAGCTTTAATTTGTTTAATCTGGCATATTCTTAATTATACAAGCTGTAAATTTTATTGTATTGTAAAGCCCTGAAATACACGCATAAAGATGCAGTGCCAAGGTATGATTGATTAATGGGACCGTCTTGCTCTTGGGTGTGACAATCATATGCACGGGGGAAGACGGGGGGTGTCTGGGAAGAAAATCCTGGTGCAGAAACACTGTCCTACAAACGCTTGTGAATCCGTGCAGTTAACTTTGCCATAGCTGCACACGGGCCAGAGGCTTGGCTGGGATAAAGGGGGCCCATGTTTCTGGCCCATAGGGTTTTAGAAAACAGCATAAAGTGGGAAAGGGTGAGCTAAATTTAAAAAAAAATAGGAAATGACTGAAATATCTTCCTGACGTCTTGCTGGGAGATTGAGTTCAGCCCCCTTGTCATTCATTATTACGTGGTTTCCGGACGGCGTTGCCAGGACTGGCGCTGCACGACGATTCATCCTTCAGTAGGTATTGCCTACGCTGATGCTACCTCCGTGAAAATGGGAACAGCAGCAGCACTAGGAGAGATGGTAACATGCTAGAGCAATGAGTGAGGACACACAATTATTTCATTATTCATGCATGGGATCTCAGGAGACTTGCTATGAAATTTCAGCTTCGGAAACACCAGCTTTTTTTCTGGTGAGCCAAAGAAACTGCTCTGCTAGCTTAGCCAGTGGGAGTAATCTAGCGAGGCTTGGTGTTTGACACAGTCAGGTCAGGAGAAAGCAACCACACAAAAGGTCTTTTATTTTAAAGCAGGACATGGGGCCATGCTTTGCACCCCAAGTGATGCTGTAGTACTGTTTGTGAAGCATCGAGGTGGAGCTCTGTGCTTTTATCCCTGCTCTGCGCAAAAGGGATGGCGTTATCTGCGCAGTCTGCTTTGCCCTGTTCTCCAGCTGGTGGCAGGAATTGCTAGTGCCTGAATTTTCCAAAAAGGCTGGTCATTGTCAGTGGTCCCTGGGGAGACGTGGAGGGGGGATGTCTGTATAGTTTCCATTCACCAATCTCTTCCTATATCTTTGTTTAGGGGGCTGCTCAAAGCGGTGCCAAGTTTTGCATGCTATGTCTGTAACTTTGGTTGCATGCTGCCTTTCATCAGGAACTTTGCATGGTCTGTCTAGCAGGCACAGATAGTCGGCAGTCATCTGTTACCTCCAGATAAAGATGGGACAGTTTGTTAAGTGACTAATGGCTTTTGCGAAGTCTTCTAAGTATGATTAATGTGTAAAAATGTCTAGCTGGGTGATAGGTAAATAGGAAAAACAGAGGCACTCTCCTCAAGCCAGTTTTTGCATGGCCATTCATGTGCTTTGATCAGAAGGAAAGGTTATAGGAGCTTGCTGATAGCCCGAACCACTGACTAAGAGAAAACAGACATAGTCAAGACATACCAAAGTCCCAGGTCCTAGAGTCGTACAAGTACAGAAAGTCCCCTCTCCTAGAGAAAGTAAGACTACAGCCTTAGCAGTTGAAGAGGCTGAAAAATGTGACTCATTCTGTAAAAACTTGTGCAATCCAAAGCAGGTACATTCATATCTCCTGCAATGACATGATTTAGCGAATCTGATTCATGATTTTTCAATGGTGAGAAATGGGAATACCACAGTAGCCATGATTTAAAAAATCAGCAAAATATGCTTTGCTTTTGGTTGCGTAATTGCTGCGGTGCTGTAAAGAATAGTCTCATTATTTGCATGCTGTATGGAGGTCTTCAGCACATCCTACTGATTCGTTAACGCTGCTGCATTGGGGTTAGCAGACCATGTTGGGGTAGCGGACCATATCTGGCCACCTGGGTCTTTTTGTTTAGGAATAGGGTTGCATCAGTGGAAGTAATTGCGCAGCCTAATGTATAGCTAGAGTTTAACATGTATGTCATGACTTTAAGTCAACTGGTATTTCAATACTTACATTGCGATGGCATTTCTGAGTACTTCGGTCTTTAAATGTGTGTGCTCATAGTTTCAGGTTATCTGTCTCTGAAGGCTCTTCGTGCTCCAGTAGGCTAATTTAGTTCACCAATGGTAAATTAATTACTCTCCAGCCTGCTATTTATTTTGATGCACACAACAGAAAAGTATCGGATAGATAGGCAGCTTTACTTTATTACTGACCTGGCAGGTAGGGGCTCAACTTCTGGGTGTCCTGCATGTCCACAACTCACTTCACAGCCAGCAGCTCTCCGAGGGCTTGCTGCTTCCAGGAGCTGCCCACTACTATAGAGCCAAGCCCATGATGCACCAAAACCAAATTAAAAGTCCTGCGGATGCTTTCCTCCTCCTTGCGCTGAAATGTATCTTGCTTCTGTCTAAAGGGTTCGAGTCACTTGTGATCTCATCCTGCACCTTTGAATCACTGAGGGGCATCTCATTGACTTAAGAAAATGGATCACACGCATACTGGAGGATATGTCATGCAGTAGCTCAAGCACAACAATTCCCCAAAATAATCAGAGGATGTAAAATTGTTTAGGCTAGTTATGGTTTTCCAGATAACCCTTCAATTTTACCTACTGTTTAAAGGCTAATATACTGCTCACTGCTGCTGCTGAAGGTTTGTTCGAAAACCAGCCATCATTTTTGTACTTTCATGCATATCTTTGGATGAAAATACGAAAAGATGAAAATATTTCATTGCAAACCAGAAAGCAAAAAAAAATCAACCAGTAAATGTGTGTACAGTGAGATAAAAATCAGTGTTTCATTACTTATTTATTTATTCATTTATTTAAAAATCTTTAACCAGAAAAATTCATTAAGATGCAATATCTCATGTACAATGATGGCCTAGGGACGGGAGATGGATTAAAAAATGTAAATACTATTGGGTCTAATGTGCTTACCATTAACACAAATATGAAATTAATGTAAAAGTTTCTGACAGTACAAACTTAGTTTTAACTCTTTAAATATATGTTTAAAATAGTGCAGAACGGTGGTAGGCTTTGGCAGATGATAGATGCAGTAAACAAGTGTGTCTCAAAAGAGACAAAATGTCAGCAAAATAATTGCCTAGCAGTACTTCATATCAATTAATTCATTTGTATTTAATTAAAAGGAGTCATAACAATTGGCTGCTGTATAAAAGCCCCTTAGCTCTGGAGTCTTCGATGCCTTTTCTTAGTTTTCTGGGGCTGGGTATTGTTAGCCTTTTTGAATAATTCAACCCAGATCTATTTCCTAAACAGAAAATCTATCTTTGAGTTATTCCCTTTTCTGCAGGGAAGTAGCAATAAACAGTAGCTTTGTGCGTCTTATAAATGACAATGAGGGAGACTAGGGATGGGATTTCGAAAAGTACTTGAAACCGAAAATGTCAGGGTTCCTAAATCAGTTAGGTGCTTCTAAAGATGTACATTATCCAAGATGACTCCAGTGAATCCATGCAGAGGGTGAGTGCATCGCTAGCCTGGCCATTGCTATAAAGCCCCAGCAGAAGTGTAGCCATGACATCTAAGTTCACTTAACCTTTCCTCTATGGTAATGAGATTCATTTTATGATGGATAATTTCTACATCTGCTCCTATACGTGGCCAGGTCTGCAACCCCTTCCAAACAGTGTCCTGTTGTACTCACTCAGAGCTATTGAGTGTAAACATGATCCATAAGTCTGGTTTAAACACCTCTGGTTGGCAATACACATGTGTAAACCACTCAATCACTCAGTTGAACAAAACCCATCAACCAAGGGTTTGGTGGCTGCCCTTGCACGTGCCGGCAGCAGTGGTCCACGTGCCACCTCCCACCTCAGCCCTGCACTCTTGGCCACCTCACTCCCAAAGCTGTCCCGGGTCTGCACACTTGAGCAGAGCCCCAGTGTGGTTTTCTTTTCCTCGTCTCTAGAACTACTGCTCTAGAAAGCAGCAATGACAATGGTAGCTTTTGATTTATCCCGTTTTCTCTGTCTGGAGTTAGAATAAGCTACTGTTTTAAACTAAACGATATTTGCTGAATGAGGTGGCCAAATTACTTTGTTCAGAGTATTATCTGTGATTGTTTTTATTGTTTATTGTTTTATTGTATCATCTCCTAGCTAACTCACAAAATCGGATAACCTGTGGTGTCTTTCTCAGTCATTAGTGCAAATTAACAAAGTTTGTTACTAAACAAAAAGTAAATAATATATCAACTTCCATCACATGTGCTATGAGGTATCGTCTGCTACTGCAATACCTCTGGAGATAATCATTACTGCGGTACAGGAGGGCTGACCTGGGGAGACACTGTGATTTTAAGAATAAAACATGAAGAATTTGGAGCTGCTTCCTAGGTGGATGTCGTCAGCTGCTCTGGGGGCAGCCCGAGATGTGCAAGTACGTGTTTCAGCAGGGTCCCAGCCATCAACTTTTTGCTGGTAAATCATTATGACCAGGAAAATACTCATCACTTGAATGTAAATATCAAAGTGGCATAGATGTTAGTGCAGCAAACTGTTATTGTGGGTCAAGTCTTCCAAAGTCCAGGCTGACCTACCACCACAGCTCTTCCACATAAGGTATTTTGAGGGGAAGATTGCAACGTTCGCTGCCGTCAGTTGCAGCAAGTCCCAATGGTATTTGGTTGATGTTGTCCGTAAGCTTACTGGCGTGGTTCCCCCCTGCCTTTGGCATAAACCAGAGGTAGCGTTTGCCAAGGGAGTGAGGTTAGAGTCGTCTAAACATCACTCCAGAGGGGTGCGAGAGCAGCAGGAATCTGTCCCTGGGGTCTACTGCTCCTTGGGTTGCCTGTGCTGGAGGTGCCCCCCGCTTCAGGAGGAGTTCCCCATGTGGGTTTGCAATTGCCATCATTTCTTCCCATTTTTGGCCTCCCCAAAGAGGGAAGCTCTCTCTTGCCCTGCGTCGCGGCGGTGGTGCGGAAGGGTTAACCCCTGTCAGCTCCCCCCTCTGCCTGCTGAAGTGCCTTGTTTGCAAAGGATTGATAGAGTACCCTTGAGAGAAAGATTCGCATTTTCACTGTTCCGTGTCAGGGAATGAGGTTGTGTGATTTTTGTGTCATTTTGCACTACTATATTTCTTCCATTAGGAATTCTAATATTTCACAACCTCTGTCAAGGAAACTGCTACTCCTAATGCATAAGGCGAATGCATTCCAGATGGCCTCATAATCCAGTTCAGGTTTTTCACATACATTATTTCAGTTCCACTGCGGGTCCAGGCTCAGGTTTGCCAAAGCTGGTTTCATGATTCATTTGCAACTGCAACAAGTTAATCCCAGCGCGAATAGCTATGTCCACTTCAGGTGAATTCTTCTTGCATGCTGTCTCCAGACATTGGCTGGTAAGAGGTGCTTCCAAAATAGCAATTTATATTCAGCATCCTCGTGCCAAATTCTTCCTCTCCATATCCATGGCCAATGGATCAAGGAGATGTTTCTAAAACACGAGGTTCCTTAATTTATGAATAGTATTAGCTAGCCATTGAAACTGGTCCAGTTCAATGAACGCATTTTAAAGCATCAAGAAAAATATTTAAAAGGGGAAAACCCAATGAGCTATGCACGTAGAATATTAAAATTCACAATAATTCCATGGATTGAATCATGATTAGTGCTCATCTTCATTAATTCTCAGTCCAACAACATAAGCAGTAGCAAATAAGCAAAGTACAACTTCATGCAGCTTTCCCAAGGTTCGTAGGGTCAGCCTTGTTTTCTGTTTGTTTCCTTCTATATTTGGTTTTTGTTGTTGTTGGTTTTTTTACAGAGCTTTTGTATTGCATTGCTTTATGCTGTTGTTTGTTTGAGAATTTCCATAAGGCTGTGCTGGGTATTAAATACAATTTTCTATTTACATTTTGATAGTGAAACATTTTCCTAAACATTGCCCTACTCATCTGTGGTACCTTTGTCACAGCTGCAGAGAAGCCCAGCTCGAGACAAAGCTGTCTCCGTCTCTTTTGGTCTCCTTTTGTCTCCGGCACATTTGGCTCCATCACACCAGCTGAAATGAAATGATATTTCCTGAGCACTGACCTCTTCGACACTTATGTGGACTCAGCATCTTAATTGCTGTTAGTGTGAATCATCTAAAGCCAGTGCATAATTTCTCCAGACATTTATAGGAGATCTACAGTAGACATTTACTCTAAATAACAAAAATAAAGAAATCCATAAATCCCATGAAACTTTCCCCTACTTCATTTTAAGTTGTTTATACAAGGAACTTCACGTCGTAATAACACTTTTTGGCCTTTGTTTGATTGGAAATTTCTATTAAACTGTTATGAGAAAATAACTTTATGCTTCAGGTTTTATGTTTCAATTTGATTAACAACAGGCTTTTACAAGGACTCTAGCACTGCTGCCTATACTGTACGCATCCAACGTTATTGCACTAGCTGTTTTTCTGTATGGAGTGGACTTTATCAAGAAAATGATATTTCCTGCGTATGACATTTTGGAAACGTATTGTATGTCATATCCCTGTCTTAAACGCTGTTAGTGCGAATCATCTGACTCTGGTTTATAATCTTTGTACTATATTTATAGCAGACCGTTGCTCTGTAGTGTTCTAAATTTCCTGCTTATGATGCAATGGCAAAAGTCATTAAACATTAGCAGTAATAGTATTTTCACTGTAATAAAGTGTTAATTACTTCCACATGTTAATCGAGTTGGGGGGGTAGAGAGATTTTTGCTATTGTTACTGTGCCTAAAATAATTTCCATGTGATAATTTTCCAGGATATCAAAAACTGAATAATTATGCACTAATTAAGAAAGTAGAGCCTGCTCTGGAGTTAAGACTGCATTAATTTTAATGTTTTTACAGTCCTTTAATTGGGGAAAGGGCTGTAAATTGAGAGCTGACGCACTCTCCTACCATAAGCAGGCCTGCCTTTGCAATCTGCCTCCTATATACTGCAACCCAAGGTCAACACAAGTTTGCAAAATCCCTCTGCTCTTCATACGAAATGTATTGGTGGTGAAGCATGCATCTATCACTCTGACAAGCATTTAACTCTCCAAAAGCACATGCTCTCACTTCTTAAATTATTAATTGCATTAAATACATTTTCATATCGCGGACTGTTTGCTACAAACTGTTCCCGGGCAGAGAGAGGCGGTCCCCCCACAGTATGAGACAGTTTGCCTTCTGTTGTTTCGGCTGGGAAGGGCTCGGTTTCGGCAGGCTGCCGTTGAAGGGCTTGTGAATGAAACGCGCTGCGCTACCGAAAATTGCTGAAAAAGTCACCCTTGCAAAGTCTTTTTTTTTTTTTAATGTTGATCAGTTGGCTTCGATTTTCCTCCTCTCTTTTGTTCTGCGCTAATGTCTATAAGTCCATATTGTTTTGGTTTGTTTATACCTTTACACTTATCAGCTCATGCAGTTTTCCAGGGTATTCTCCCTGTCACACCATTATCACAGGCAATGGCATCATCATCCGCTTCATTATCATCTCTGGGTCATTCCAGCCCAGAATGGCTTCGTGTTACAACTAAAAGGAGGAATCTGGCAAATGGATCATATTATCTCCCTCTCTCACTCTGGCATTTGAATGCATTATACAAGATGCAGTCTTTATATTAACAGGCATCATGACCTTTGCCTATAACATGTTTATTTTAGCAATACTTGCTAGTGCTGCTGGAGTTCAGCTCCTGCCAGTTCCTGATGCTATTGTAAGCCCTGTGTTTATACCTCGCTCATGCCAAATCGGCTCCCAGACTGCAGAGGAAATGTTAAGGCCCAGGTGGGAAAGCGGGGCTGGGGAGGCAGCTCGCATCCCTGCCCGCCCGCCTGCCTGCTGGGCACCCTGGGAGGGGGTGGCCCCAGGGCACTGTCCCGGGGGGCTGCTCCCTGCCCTGCCCCAGCTGCGGAGGGACCCCCTTCCGCGGTCGCCACGCGGGCTCAGACCTGGGGGTGTCGAGGGCTTGTTTATGGCAGAAAATAAAGGCTCACTGGATGAGTATTTGCAATTAACTCTTGAAATGTCACACTCAGATTCTAATGAGAGCATCTTATGGCAATCAAGGTTTGGCACAAGCGGGATACTCCAGGTCGTGGAATAGTAAGGGATTCACATCATTTTAAAGCAAAGATTGCTTTAAACCAGCAAAGATTCAGGGGAAAACTCGCTAAGAATGTGCTGGGGGTGTGGGTCCCCAGATTAAGGTACGGTCAGAAACAGCGAAGCCTTTTCACCCACTGCAAGGATGAACTACCCACGGGAACCTTCAGCAGACTTTGACATTTACCTGTGACTCTGGGCTCACATTTGGTGGAGGTTTGAATCTCAGACCTTCTTCTGGGTATCCCCTCTCTTCATTTCCATTTGGTCCTTAAGGAAAGCACCTCAGGCATTAATAGAAGAACTAAAATATTTTACTAGCACACTTATGTATGCTTACTTGGTTTACTTGCAGTTTACTTACAGTTTAATTACAGATCTACTTGAATATCTCTTCCACAGGAAGAGTTTTGTAAAGCAATAGGACTCCCATCACTTTCTTAACATTTTGGGGGTACCCTATTGATATAAGCGCAGGCAGATCTAAGCACAGCTGAGAAACGGGAGCCCGTCTCCATCTAACCTTTCCTGGACACCTCGTTGGACAAACCCTGTCTAGGGCTCCTTTTAAAATTTCCTCAATTTTCTGCTTTTGAGCATTTCCTGATAGCAATATTTTAATGGCGTTACTGGTGTCAAGGGCAACGTATGGCATCGTTTCAAAGAAGTAGGTGTAAATATCTTGACGGTAGGCATAAACGTAGATCACCTTGAGCCTTCTCCATGTCATTTCAACAATAAATAATGAGAAGATGGTGGACACTTGCCAGTACTGCGGGACAAAGTAAATTCGAGACCCTTTTAGAGGTGTTTCCAAAGTGTGTTGATGCATTTTGATGCATTTCCCTCTGTAACAACGTGAAGTGACATAAGCTAAAATCGAGTGGCTTGGAAACATCTTGGCGGTTTACTGCTCTCTGCTAAAACAGCACAGAGAAATAACCCCTGCCTTCTGGAGGTGATGGTCTGAAAGGCAGAGTAAGTGAAAGTCAAAGTCAAATTTCTCTTCGTCCTGCATCCTAATGAGGGGCACTTACCGGCCACGGTTTGCTTTGCAGGATGCGTTGGACGGTTGGGCACGGAGCAGTGGCAAACTCGCAGATGGAATTGCAGCCCAAAGTGCAGATTTCTTAGCTGTTTTTGAGTAATATTTCTTATATCATTTTAACGGCAACATAAAGAACATTGTGCTACAGCTGGTGCTTTTATTGCGCCTGTTCAATGGTTCAGGTGGAAGAAGTCATATTTTTCAATGGCCAGCATACTTTTGTCCAGTTGGAAAACTGTGAAACACCTCTGCAGAGATCAGTATACCGGCTGTTTAAGAGGGAAAGATTGTAGGAAAGTTAACAAAGACAAATCGTAGAAAGGCCAGGAGAAACATTTTTCACCCAACTTTTTTTTTCTTTCTTCTGCTCCACTTTCTCTATTACCATTGCATTAATTAGAAATTTAGGTAAATGACATAAGTGCCCTAATTTTTTATTTCTGCCAGGAGAACAATTAGGCCATTAGAAGTAACAAATGGTCTGGACGCATGTTGCCTGTTGAAAATTTCAAGCTGCATTATTTCTGACATGAAAAAAACAAATAATAGTTGTTTTGGCCAATTTTTACCATAAGCAATGTCAGCTTTAGCAGATGCAGTGTACCATTGGCTTTTTTTTTTCTATTGTCATGGCTCATTAAAGTATGCTGACTCTTGTGGATTCCCATTTCCTTTAGGTAAATAGTTATTTACATGAACTGCGACATTTTTCTTTGGTGACAATTTCTAATTGTTCAGGCAACCAAGGGTGATATATTAACCACTCTGAATAAAGCTTCACCTATGAAATAAATTACTTTAAATTAACTATCCTTTCAAAAGAGGCAAAATTTCCAAATGGACAAATTAGACCCTTCTTAGCCACATATGGTAAGTGTTTTAAACATTTCCCCACTGGTAGTTACTCTAGAGAACAATTCTTCATGATGGAGTGGAAGACTTCTTAACTCATTTGGGGTCTTTTTCATGCCAGCGCTTGCCAGGGGTGTACTCCGAAGGGCTCGCTCTGTGGCTGAGCACCGCGCAGGCTGCGTTACGTGCGGCTTTAATAACTTTCTGCTCTCACATTTTTAACTCTTGCCATGCTATATTGGAGACCAGTGGCAGAGAAGCCTCCACGCTGGTGTGTGTTTTAATTACTCTTCTTTTTAAGCGAAAATTTCCAGCTTTAGCCTTTCTAAACAACGTGCAAGTACGTCAGTACACCACAACCTTTTTGCTAATCACAACTGCCAAGAGGACCTATATGTCTTCAGTTTGTATTTCTTAATTTACTACTTCTGTTAACAGACCTGGTTCTGCTTTTCCTTATGCAACTAAATTGGGAGAGATCCCAGTGGGGCAGCAGGCTTACACTGGTGTGAAACGGTTCACCTGAGTTATTAGGTTTATTCCAAAGACTGGTACTTTTAAAAATATCTACAGCCTTATATGCAGAGTAGAGGTGGATGGGACATCATCTCCTTCAGGTCAGAATTTTAAAAGCACTTAAATGAATTTGAAAATACCCGTATACCTTTTTTAGGCTCCTGGGCAGCTTTAAACATTTGTGAGCCCTTACAAACTTGTGTCCTCTGGACTTCTGGGTACCTAAGTCCCATTTCAACATAAGCTAGGGCAAAGCCACTTAGGCACTTTTGAAAATGTTACTGACATAACTCTTTCCCCAGTGTCTGAGTCGTGCCAAATATTGCAAGATAGAAACCTAAGAAAACATGTTTTTCTAATTTAAGTCATAACTTGAGCACACTTCAATGTCCACATTTCGTATTTAGAAACTAAGAACTTCTTACAAGGAAGCATCCAATCAGTTTAAATTATGCTTAGTTTGTTTTTATGGTTTCCCATGACTTTTTTAGGCCAGTGTAGTTTCCCGTTTCCCACACATGAGAAGTCAGTGTGTCAATACATTGGAATGTATTAGGCTGTTTAGCATAATTTGAGCACACTTTTGAAATGGTTTCTACTACAAAAGACCTAGATATTGTACATCCGTTTTACAAAAATAGCAAATTAAAAGAAGATCGTGTTTTCTGTTTGTATGGGAAAAATGTAATTAAGAGTTATTTTGGTACTAATATTTACTCTACAAGAGTAATTAAAATAGAGAGATCAGTAAAATGGGTGTAGCTCTAAACACATGTTCTTGCTTTGTTTAATTATGTTGATTAGGTTTAAACCCCAATTTGGCATCACCTCCCTTGTCTTAATATGTTGTTGATGAAACCATGAGGAGACCTGACCTTAATATAATCGTGGCAAACCTCATTTGATTACCTTTAGCTAATTAAAACATACATTATATGTACCATAATATTATTGTTATTCATCTTGCACTCCTCTCACTCTATGTCGGCATGCTGGAAAGCAAATCTTATTGTGAGATTTCTGTCTCTTAAGGACCTCGTGCCTTTTGTATAATTGGGAGAGGTGTTTATTTCATGGGCCAGTTATAATAACAGTAATTATCATATAAAAGCTCTGTGAATTTTTAAATTGCGACGTGGTGTTAAGTTTACTGTGGCTCTGTGTTGCTGTGTGTGGGGAGCAGCCTGGTGTGTGCACGGGACAGCTGTGGGGCTTGTCATGTCCCCCACCCTGTCCTTCTTCTTTCCCCTTTCTTTCTTCTTCCATTTTGTGACCAGTTTACGGTTTCTTTTCCCAGTCCCAGCTGCACATATTGCAGTCTCAAATTCTTGTTCTCCTGTTTACCATTAACACCCAGGATCTGGCCCTAGGCTTTGGCGACTCTTGACTTAAGATAATGGGTTCTTGCCCAAAGCAGAAATGGTTGCATTAACCCACCACCATCACAGGCTTTTTCTTTGCTAACAAAGTAATTCTGCAGACTCTGAAATGTCGTAGAAGGGCAACTAATGGCCGCACCGTGAACAACATTAATTATATTTGACTAAAATATTTTTATAGCACCTATTACTGTGCTGCCAGGGACATCATCATAGCCTTTAATTTCACATTGGTCTTGTGAGTCTGACAGTGCCAGCATCCCCAGTTTGTACCTGCAAGAAACTACAATACATATAAAGGAAGAAAAAATAAATTTAGAAGATCTTTAAATGGAGTTGCATGAAAATTTCAGAAACGATCAGACCTGAGGCTCTCCGTGAACATGTCGTAAAAAAAAAATATTTGAACCTTAGCCATTGGAGTCCCGGGTTGGTGCCCATCCCACTGGACCGTTTTTCTTCTAAGGTGGTTTGAAGAAAGCATAGCTGCTGCTAATATACAATTGGTGCAGAAAATTACCTTCCAAAATATATCTAGAAATCTTCCTGCTTACAGCACAAGTATGATGCAGGAACTGACTTAATTTATCAGCCAGGGTCACCTGGGAAGCACTTCAGTGCTTCCTGACTTGATTTTCCTTCAAAGCATGTTCCCTCATCTTCCACTCATTGGCAGTGGGAGGCTTTCTTTTAAAATAACCTATCTCTGAAGAAGTTGGCAATAATAATAATAATAATTATTATTATTATTAATAATAATAATAATAAAGTTGAAGTCACTTCACCTCTCCTGAGTACCATAAAAGCAGGACAAGGAAGGTGGTGGGCACTCAAGGCATATGCGTGTCACGAGCAGTCATTCCAGTCCCAGCCGACAGCATGGCACTGAGGCAGGGCATATGGTAAGGCTGCCAAGCCATCGTGTGTTAATCTGCTGTGCAAAAACCTCGCTCAAGGCGAGGATTAGAGTCACCGGTGTGATACTGTAGGGTCAGAGGTTGGTGGCCCCATCATCTACGTTCTCATTCTTGGCTGTAGGCTTCAGCTCCTCACACCCACAAACAGTGGGTGTATGGGGTAGCAACTCCAACTCTTGGTAAATCTCTTGGCTCTTGCCACTGTCCCCGTGTTCCTGAACAAATTGCCAAGAAGAAGTACCAGTATTTGACCACTAGTGGGTTGAGGAGATTAAATTTTAATGCTTCCATCTTCCACCAATGCAACTCGTGAAAAATAAATAAATAATGGTTTTAAAAATGTACAAAATCTAATTTAAAATGACATTGGGGTTTTATTTAAAGTCATGGAAGCTGGTTAATTCCAAAATGCTCTCATTAACTCACATCATTTAACAAGTTTCTATTCATTTAGCTCTCTCTCTCCAGAGCCTCTCAGCTGCTCTACCTCAACACATTGACAGCCTTCTGTGCTTCTGCTTCCCAGGGGGAGCTAAGGTGACTTTAAACTACCTTTTCATTCTCCCAGCGTTAGGGTGCAGAAATGAAATGGTGCAACTCAGCTGGCTTTGGAAGCCTGTCTGAATTACGGTGGGTTCCCCCGGCTGCCCGCCGAGCCGAGCGTTGATGTGCACTGCCCTCCCGAACGCTGCGCCCTCCCGGCTCCCCCTCCGCGTCCCCGTTTCCAGTTATTTCTATAGTGTCCTCAGCTCCTGCATGGGGGATATTTCCCATGGCTGATCTATAATTACTGAGCCATCACGGGCCTTGCAATAAGTGTAAAAGGGCTGGAGTATAAATGAGGATGTCACCCCACTTGTTCACTATGGGCTCTGAATCTTCTCCCTCTGTGGGCCTGCTTTTCTGTCCTTTACATTTCAGTTTCAGCTCTCCCTATAGCCTGGCTTATTATCTTGCCCATTTCATGATATTTAGGGTTATTGGGTTTTTTGTTCCTTTTTGTCTTTGCCGTTAGCAGCAGCTGGTTCCGTACGCCCTGCTAAAATGACTCCCTAAAACTCATTTGGTATGCTTTTGCTTTTCCTTTGTTTTCAGTGGAGACTTCTAGCAGAAGAGAGAATGAAAATAATCTCTTTTCCCTCCCTTGCTTCCTTTTTCTTTTATTTTTCTTTTATTACTTCTGGAATCTGGAACTTTTATTTCCAAAAGTGATTACTGATGTATAATTAGTAGATTTTTGGAAGCTCAGATTTCAGACAGAGTGTTTTGAGTAACTGCTGAGCAAACATCTTTCAGTAACAGAGCCCCGTTTCATATGTCCCAGGCTCAGAACATCCAAAATTCTTAGTTTCTTCTGAAAATATGAAGCTTTGTTTTTTTCCTCCGGTGCTATAGCCAGAGTCTGCTACCATCTGCATGCTTGAGACCTGATGGTGGGTGTTCAGCCCTTGGCTTTGATTTTCATATAAAATTCTAGGCATACTGGATCCAGCAGCCTCTCTGAGGTACATTGCTTTATCGTGGTATATTTTTTTCTATAGGCAAGTGACTGTCCATGCGAGACATGGACGTGAGAGATGGGCGTGAGCGACATTTCTGTTGTCTAACCCTACCAACAGCAATGCAGATGCCTTAATCTGGAAGAAATGCTGTTTTTCATGGCTTTAGGGGGTGAAATCCGCTAGCTATGCTGATAAATTCATTTCAGATATTGGTTTGAAAAACACATAAGCTTTCTTCCGGAAAAAGCAAAATATTTTCTAGCTCTGGAGAAGGTGCACATTTATGAATAAATGATCCTTTCTGAGCATGAAACCCTGCGGTGGCTGTGTTCTTCAGACTGCAGCGGGCTGGCTGAGTGGAGCGTGTCTTCGGTAAGGTTTTGTCCTCCTGACCCTGACATGACAAATTCACGTTCACGTTGCGGATGATCCCGCAGCTGAGCCTGGCTCCCGCGCCTGGGCAGCAGGCACGCTAACCTCTGTTTGAAGAGGCAGCATCCCTCTCCGGCCAGCCCCCAAAGCCTCTTCTGGCGTTGGCTTTGCTTGCCATAAAGTTTCATAGTTCAGGAGTGAAGGACAGGAGGAAAAGCAAATTTTTGTGGGAAAAACAGTGAGAAATACCTCACGGTAGCTCAAGGGCAAGGCTGGTCTCTGCCCTGGAGGCTGGAGACATCCCACGGCTGGGGCTGGGCGCTGCTCATCCCGGTGGGTGGGTTTCTTTGGCTTTTTTGTGGACTTTTTTGTCTGTCTCCAAAACACGGGACCGAGCCCAGCGATTTCAGGTGCAACACTGCGGTCACCAGCCATTGCAGCTGCAACTTCAGGCCACCGCGGCACCAGGCTTTGCTCCAGCCCTGACCTGGAGGTGACGGGCACAGCATTCCTTTACCAGTTGCCATTTAGTTCTCATTTTAACTAATTAAAAGCCTTTTGAGTTTTTTATTTTGAGAGTAATTTGATGCTTTATGTTAGTTTTCCACTGAGCACTAAGATTGGGTAAGAATATTTATTCCTGAGGACTTATTTAAGTGGTAATTGCACTTTACTTAGAAAGAAACCAACTTATTTTAAAGAAAAATAATTAAAAACATCAGTTTACTTTTGATCATTTGGGGATTAAAAACTATATTTAATCATGCAATGGATTTTTATTATTTTTATTCTTGTGTTATAGCCAGTGTACAGTGGTTTTATCTCCTCTTTGTACTTGCAATAACATATTATTTGACCATGAATCACTTTAATGGATTGAAACATAAGCATGTGAATTGAAAAATAGATACATTAGTCAAATCAATAAATAAATATGAAAATATATTTCTACTATGAAAAACCATCTTGGCTACTGTGTCCTCCAACTTGGACAGAGAAAGCTGAAATATATAGCTGTAAAATATGGCTTGCCGTGTCAACTAGCCAGTGCCTGCAGCCTAAAAGGAATTTTGAGCACTGGGTAAGTAGTATTTCATCAACAAAATCATAAAATAAAGACATTAAAATGAAGGAATGATTGAGTGCTGCAGGACGTTTGTAAAATCACCCTTCAGTCTGGGGCTGGAGTAGTTTAGTATTAGACATTGCATACTTTTCATATAAATTTGCTTACAAATAGCATGCCTTAACAAGCAATATTGCCAGACTGCCCCTGTAGCAAATATTTTTTCACTCTGTTGCTAAACAAACTCTACTCATGTATGCTATGGCAAGGCTACAGTAGGTATAAATAATACATCCTTAATATTATAAAAAGAATACAGTGTAAACCTTCACACGGAGTATTAAGACCTTGTAATGAACTAAGACAGGTTGTGAGCTACTGAAAAGCCTTTTTCACATATTTGTCATTGCGAAGGTCCATCCGTGTAGCTTTTTGGAGCCCGGTTCTGCTTTATAGTACATTGGGGTAAATCCAAGCTTTCATTTATCTGAGGGAAGCTCGCTTAGATTTACACCATTCTAACAGCAGAATATGGCCTTTTCCATTTACATTTGTGTGAGCTTTGTTCTAACAGGACCGTATCTTTGTATTCAACTTAGGAAGCCGATAAACAACCTTTACGGCTATGGATGAGTGTAAGCAGTTCAATAAAATGGATATGTTAATTGTTCATCTTACATGTTCTAGAAATAAGCAGGCTTCAGTGCCTTTTTTTAGCTGAAATACAGTTCAGAAAAGAGGAGCTTTCAATTTCCTTTCAAGTTGCTAATTAACTATATAAGAGAATGGCAAAAATACAGACTTTACCAAAGTTTATTTGCATTTCTACCTTGACATATTATGCAAATATTAAGCTGTTATTTGCATATGACAAGAATATCTGATATTATTTTACTTCAAGTCACTTCAAATGCTGATATAAAGGAAAAATGTGTACCAATGTGTGATATGTTTTATGTGTTTTACAGGCTGCATCGTTACTTTTTGACTGATACATTTTGCATGTGAACTAGACTTTGTACGTAGCCATCCCAGCTACCCTTGCTGAAATGTCTTTGATGTGAAATTTGAATTATGAGTACGCTTAGCACTACCAGTAAGCTGAAGTGGGTTGAAACTTCAGATTAAAAAACAAAAAAAAAGGCGATTGTGAACTTAGGAGCGACAGTTTTCGCTTGGGTTGTGGCACAACTCCAAGATATTCACCAAAACACCAATTAGAACGTATCAGAGTAAGGTAAAATACTGTTAAAAATAACACTTTAAAGAATGTCCAGGTCAAGACAAGACCTGTTTGCAATTAATTTGGCCTGATGATATTGCATCTTCTTGCTGGGCCACCCTCGGAGTCCTCCGTGGTGCGGTGTGCCCCTGGCGAAGCGCTGGGCATCCAGCCTTGCTAGCGAGGTACGGCTGAGAAAACCTCTCAGGATTGGGCTCCAAACACAAATGTCTCCTGAATCTCTGCAAACAATCACACTTCAAATTATTGTGCAGCTTTATTCTATTTTCAGCAATGTGCTTTGCTGGCAGTAGAGAGACAACTTCAGAGGTAATACCCTGGAATCTCTTCCTGTTATAGATGGCTGTAGCTCATATATATAATGTGATTATTTCTTTCATTAAAGGAACTAAGTAATGTTATTAGATTTTGCTTTTTTTAGTGCATCAAATGGTTTATTTTACTGAGACTGGAATTATTCTTTTCCAGAAATCCAGAGGTCATTTATTATACAAAGCACCTTGTGTTTACAGAAAAGAAAGACAGCAGCTTTAGCTGTATTTCTTGTGTCTGCTTCCTCATTGCCTGAGTGTGAAAACTTTATTGCTCATTATCTACTGGGCTGTGATGAAGTGACAGATGATTTATTGGGAGCCAAAAACTGTGTTTCAATGGTGAACATTTTTATCCTTTTGTGTTGCAGCCTGCCAACCCCTCTAACTGCTGAGGCAACAAATAAAGAAAACTCACTGCTGGAGGGCCCTGTGACTATCACTCATAAATGTCCACATTTCAGATCCCACTCTGTTTCTAATTTGATTCAATTCCCTTTTGTTGCTTAAAAATTCAATTTGTTTAATTGAGCTGTTTGACAGTAAAATCTGAATTCCATGCATTTTAACCATTCATATTAAATTTCCCTCCACATAGTACTTTTATTAATGTGCTTTAAAAGAGGTCACTTTAATTTAAATTTGGTGACCTTACAAGCTTATAAAAAGATGTATATGCTATCCTTCCCAAACTGAAATTAAATTGAATAAATGTAAGATAATATTACAGTAGATATTTCTGACTTGAGTTCTGCAGAAATGAAACCTGCACGGAGATGCTGGGAAGTGTCTGTGCCCTTCCCAGCTTGTTTTCCACAGAAACAACAACGATGGAGCAAGGAGCTTCCCGTGATGGGTCAAAGGAACCGTTAAAATTCACGCACAGCTTAATTCTGAAGTTGCAGGGGTAGTTTCGCTGCCGTGTGTCTTTGTTTAATACGTGCCCTTTCCCTGGCTTGGGTTGTTCCTTTTTGTTTTTAAAGAGGGCTACATAGTTTTTGACATTTCAATAGCTGAGCATCTTTTCCTTTAGGATTAATAAGAAATATTGGAACCTGTGCGAGACTTTAAGATTTAGTAAACTTTAATCTGTAAAATTTAATAGCAATATCCAAGTCATTCTGAGTATATAGGATGCCGTATGGCTTTACAAACACTTTTAAGCAATGAGTTATGTTACAAGAATGGGTTTGCTGTGTATCATTACGTCCAGGTAAATGCCAGGATGATGACATAATTGGTAGTTGGGAGTAAAATACAACCTCTGTAAAATGTTACTAAGGTAAATGTAGCGGGATTGTAATTCATTATACATAAACATGACTAGTAGTTATTTATCATTTTATGAAATATAGAATAACCTGAGCTCGCCGTGTTTTGCTATTTCTTCATTACTTTATGCGAAATTGTAATGACACTCTCGTCACAGCTCTCTCTTTTATTTCCCTTTAATGATTTACCAATACCGTGTCCCCGAATTCACGTGAGGTTACTTTCCGCGTTACTCTCCGATGGTACTCTTGATATACAAAGTCCTAAAAACTAGCCTCATTAGGAATGATATCCTGCCAGTTTCAGACACTGACAAATTTACGACTTTGGATTAAAGGTCATATGGGCATTTCAGCCATTAAAATAGTCCCATTTCATAATACCTGAGACCGTAAGGAAATACATTTTTGCACACAGATGCCCGTTATGTTAGTTTCTGCTAAAGACATACAGTAATAGTTTGAAAGCAACAAAAGCCTATTTTGTACCTGTTCAGCTTGCAAGTGTGTTAGCCCTAGGCTACTGTTTAACTTTTAACCCTCTTGTTCACACAGCGTACATGCATAAAACTACAATGTACCACATAATGAAGCAAAGCTAGCAACATTTGTTTTATACTGTTTGCTATAGGACATGCTGCTCTCTGTTTTTAAAACCGGTTTGGAAAACAAAACAAAAACGAAGGCGTCTTTCTATGAAATGAGTGATTATGCTGGTTTTTCGCACACATTTAATAACAGACCTGCTATGCTTTCTGTATATTAACAGGGCTTTCAAGCAAAAAGAAATAATTCAGCACAAAATGATTTTGAAGAAGAATTTCTTTTGCAATTCTTTTTCGGTGTCTGATTTTAAAACATTTTATCAAGCTTCCACTATATGTGCCAAACACCTTCTTGTCAGGTGTAGGATGAACTACAGTATAACTGTGAGATATTTCTTTCCCTCATAACAATCTTGAGCTATAGCCCATGATGAATTATTTGTACCATCACAAGGAAATTCCCCTCTTCTGCACTTAAACCCGGCAAAATTACACACCAATTGTAGCAGAGAAAACATCTGATGTGACAGCTGTATAGCACACGGAGATCCATTGGTCCATTGGTTAATCAGCAGATTTTAATGGTGCTGGGGAATATGTGGTAGCGGTGTCCTGAATTAGAAATGGCTCTGTGTTCTCACTAATAGGACAAATCTTCTACCTGTAGATGAAGGATTCCCGCTGTTTTAATGCTTCAAATGTTTAAAATTAAACAAAAGAAGAATGTGGAAAATCTGCCATAATTCAGAACACAAAAAGGAAATCCTGTGGATGAGTCAATTATATGGTTCCTAATGACGGTTCAGCCTGGAGGCCTTGTGCGAGGAGTGGAGGAAATAGGGGAAGATTAACTTGGTTAACCTTCTTCCATTTCCCTGTGCCAGGCAGGTACTTTACTCACTGTATTCCCTCCTCTTTAACCCACGCTGTTATTTCCCACTTCAGTTGGGAAATAGCTTGAATTTAGCTTGACTTTCTACAAGTCTTTCACAAATTTCATGTGTACTCGCTCTTTGTTTTTTACACTAATAGTGTAATAGTGTAATAGTTAAAATGGCAAAAAGAGTCCAACGCTGCATTGGAAAGTGGGATTTAGGGGGTCGGGTTGATTCTACCCGTCATCATTAATGTGTCTCATCATATGCTCAGGAAAATTAAGATCACAGTTTTCTTAGGCAGCTCATTATTAGGGATATATCTGAGAAATTAGAAATCTCCCCAAGATTAAAAGTAAAATCTCAGAGGCTCGTGAAGACAGTATCTTTAGTGAGCTAAAGGCCTGGCCAAGTGCAATAATGATAATGATAAATAACCATCATTTATTTTTATACATGTCCATATCATTTAGGACCTCATAGTGCTCCACAATAAAATCAAAGAAACATTAACTTGAAGTAAACAAATGACAAAACAAACATTAGCAGATGGGCACATCAACAACAAAAATAAACAAATCAGCAGGTCAGAGGCTCGAACGTGGGGATGAACAAACACATTTGGAGCAGGGACTTCGGTGGAAGCTGCAAGAAAGGCCAAATGAAGACTGACAGGCTGCTCGTCCCCCAACGTCCCGGTGTGCACGGCACCCTCGGACACCTTCGGATAACGTTATGGTGCCATTAACAAAGTGGCTTCTTGTATTCTAAATTTCCAATTAGAGCTACATGTTTGCGGCATCGTCTTTTTTTTCCCCAACCCTGAAGCTCCCTGAACACCTCCTGGCAGCCTTGTCTGCAGGCACAGGTGGATGGAGATGCCATGAGATGGACAGTGGCAAACTGCAAAAATCTGAGCTCTGGATATGCTTTTTTGACCCACCTTCGTTACTGACACCTTGAATTAAAGAGAATATAAAAGAAAAAGGAAAACCTTATGAATCTTTTTGGGACCTTTGGTGTTGTGAACGGGGCTTGTGCATCTGCATATACCAGGGGCTGTGAAACTCTCACATGCCCGGCTCCCAGTAAATTCATGGTCCATAGGTGAGCTACGGTCGGCATAAGCATTTTTTGTCAAGGCAAGTAGGATCTTGCTGCTGTGTGGAGAATATTATTATTATTTACTGCTATTGCTGATACTTACTTGTCGTACAGTTGGACCTAAAACTTTATTACACTAAGCATCAAATAAATGCTTACTGGAAAATTCCCTTCTCTGAGATTATGGAAGAATATCTTGATAACCCATTTAATGAAAGAAATTAATTGCAATTCATTATTCTCACTGTATGGTAGCAACCCCTATAGCTAAATATGAGGGACTGTACAAATCTGGCATGCCAACAGACATGAAACCCGTTGACCTGTGATAGTAGATGATTTTGAGCCAAGCATAACCTTTTTCTTTTTTTTTAATTTAAAACCTGTGAAGAAGTTGTAGAGGCAGGGAGGTACCTTCCCCTAAGCCTTCCTTAGTCTCAAAACACTACAAGGCATGAATGCTCATGGGAGTGCTGGAGTTTGCTCCTCATGTCATCCTCTTTGTGTTCATTTGTATTTAAGAAGAGCTTACTTTGTTATGTGATGATCATCTGCTGATGATTTAGCCAGAGACTGTGAAAGAGGATTTTGTTTTCCTTTAAAAATGCTATTCACAGACGATGTAAGGACAGATTTTAGGTAAGGTTTTGGACTGGTATATGCAAAGCCAGTATTTCAAACTCATTCTGGATTGAGATACACCTAAAACATGGCATATGTAATTAGAAGCTGCTTGCAAACTTGGTTAAAAAATTAACTCGGTGCAACAGAAATGCATAATTAAAATTACCATCTTCAAACACTGTTGCTGTTCCTTCCTTCCTTGCTGAAGAATGATTTGCGCTTGCAATTTTAGCTTTAACAACTTTTCATATATCTAAAAAAAAAAAGAAAAGGAAACGTGAGAAAAGCATCTGCATATTGGCTTGCCTTTGGACGTTATTTGTACTTACTGGTACTGGTACGGGGAGTGAGGATCTCACTGCGTTATGTGTTGTGAACATTGACAGTGAAGGCAGAGCCCTGCTTCGGAGCAACATGCAAACCTGCACGTTGGGCAAACAGATACAGGACCCGGGTAGGGGAAGCAAAAAAGTCACAACCATTGCCCGTGAGCAGGATAAGCAGCACTGACAGTACAATGGCTTCTTAACCATCGCAGATTTTTCTTTTGGTTTCAGCATCGTAACAGAGGTTGCTTTTAAGGTGGAGTATGAAGCATGCAGGTTGGAAGGAAAAGAATAATAAATAGTAAAACCGATGCTGATCATAATTAGACAAGCAACATTGGGATGAATGTTGACAAAAAGCACAAAGCATTTTTAATGCTTTTTATAAGCATAAAAAAATATGCATAAGCATATTTAAGCCTTTTTCTTTTGCCTAATTCCTATCGGGCCAGACCTCAGTGACGAGGTCAGTAGGAGAGGAGGCAGGACCGAGCCTCGGCGGCTGTGCCACACCACGCCTGGGCTTCCCCGCTGACAGCGTGGCACCCGTGCTGCTCCGGGGGAACGATAACTAGGTATCGTGAGCCTGACAATCAATCTGTAGTCGCTGCATTTAGATTATTTAACGCCACAAAAGTAAATAAGTGATGATTGGCAAATGGACAAATCTAATGCACTTTAATGCACTGGAGTAGCCACAAAGCATGACTTCTCCCCGAGCTCATGACAGTAACTTTCCTTTGCGACTTTGAACATTGTAAGACTAAGAAACGCTGTTGACAGACATGTTCCAGGTCATAGAACAAGATTGCATGATCAATAATGTTGCAAGCAAACTTCAGGACCAGAAATACAATTCCCGACATCGACATGACAGAAAGATGCCACTAAACATTCGGTGCAGTGAGGGTTCTGTGCGGAGACGCCGCTAACGCCGCGCCGTGAGGTCTGCAAGGCTGTGCCTTGCTCTGGGGTGCTGAGCTTCGGTTTCGTTTCAGAGTCGATTTTGTACTTCCATGTGATACAATAGAGCGTAGAGGTGTATGTGTGGGGAACAGCACCCTCAGAAATAGAAGGGAAGGTGCCATCTGGCCATGCTGCTTTCCTGAGAGTCCATGTTGACATCACCTATAGCACCAACGTGTTTTGGAGATGTCGTTTCATAGCCAGGAGAAGAAATGCTGCAGCTTGTACAGGGCCAAGGCATGTTTAACATGAAAGCATTAAAAATATTTTTACTTATATCCATAACCTTTAGGTGTAGATAAGCGATCAAAAAAGAGGAAAATAATCAGAAAAACATGAATCAGGCCTTTGGATGTCCACATTTTATATTTCTCAATCAGATTATTTTGAATGATGGAATACACTTCACAATCTGTTTTCAAAAGGCTTCGCTAGGCAAATAGGTAGATGACGCTAAAACCGGCGTCCATGGTGGTAGTTTCATAGTTTGCAGAGATGCACGTGAAGGTATGAAAGAACATGTCCGGCTGTTGATGAAATTTATGTGAATTGCTTGAGTGCTACTTTGAGAGCGGTGGCTTGACTCGTCTCTCATTTCCATCCATTGTATGCACGTTTTGCTTTGCTGAGCTTGTGGGCACAGGTGGTCCCTAACTCCACACTTGAGAAAGCATTTTGATAGACAGTAAATAGCAAGAAGTGGAAATGCTTTATTCCAGTGGTTTAGCCTGAACACACAGAAGGAGCTCAGCGTTACTAGATATAACCTTAGCTCGTTAAACACCGTGTATAGGCAGAGAACATCTCAAGATTGGGAATGTAGCGGGAGCCTGCCTGGAGGATGAGTGCTACAGCAGCCCTGTTCATGCAGCGGCTCGTAGGACTGCTTCTGTTACAAAGGTTTATTTTCCACGGTGTGTAACTTGGCAAAAAGAATTCACTCCACACTCAGACTTGGCATTTGAGATCTCAATCTCTATGTAAACGTTTTATAGAATAAAAAAAAAAAAAAAAATTGTGCCGTTTCTAAATTGCAGAGAAAAAAAAAGAAATAAAAGTTTGTTTTCTCCTTGCCTTTTGGTGCTCCTTGCCCTTCTCCCACTGAGACCTTAATCTACAGGGAGCTCTGTACAGGCAGCCCCTCTGCTTGCAGGCAGCTGCCTGCTGGAGAGGAGCCTTCATGTTTTAAGCCCAATTGAAGCTTGGGTGTCCAAGAGTGGGCTCATTATTAAAACATTGCTCGGTATTAAAACAAGAACCAGTAGCAAAATTTGGCTTTAGCTCTAAATTGAGGTTCTTGTACTTTCTCAGAGTTTGGGGTGGTCAAACCTGAGGTTTTGGGTTGAATCCAACCCAATAAAAAGCGCTATATTTTATTTTTAAATTGGTGAACTGCTATATATGTTTATGCTTCTTAATATGCTGAGACTTTATGAAAGATAAAATCCTTCCCGTCACTTGATTTTAATATAGACTTTTTCTAAAAGGCATACAGCATTTTAGTCTCTATTTTCAAAAAGAACCACTAAAATTGTGCCAGTGCTATTTTGCACGTAGGACGTTGATTGCACCGGAATAGTTTAGATGTGCAAAACCACACGCGTGTGCCCGTCGGGCCATGGGAGCAGGTGGCCACGCACAGCCCCCTGCTACCCGCCCCACTGAATTTTAGCTTTCCAAATGCCATTTTCTCAGCAGAACAAACCTGCGAGGTCTGAAATCTCCTTAAGCCCCAGACCTTGTCAAGGCTTATGCAGGTGCTTAGTCATAAGCACCGGGTCATCCTGAAGAAGTCTGTGGTAACGTCTCTATTTCCAGGGCATCCCCAGCAGCGCTTTAACTGGGGAGGCCGGCGGTGGCAGCGGTGGCCATGGGAGGTCCACCCATTGCAAGGGCATGGGAGCACGCGTGAGCTGCAAAGGCCTGTCCCTGCCTGTCCCTGGCAGCAGGGCTTGCTTCTGCAAAATACTTTTTGCACTGGCCTGGCCTCCCAAAAGGGGAGAAACCCTTTGGTTTCACTCTTTGTCATTGCTTATACCCTTTTCTTATTTTTGCCTTCCAAAGAAGCACTGTTTTAGGAGAGCTGGTGAGAAGGAAATCCTAACTCATTTTAAGGGTGAAGGTAGCACAAGAAAAACAGTTGTCAGTTAAAAACCATCCGAGTGGTCTTTCATAGCTCTTCTGGCTCACGAAAGGGGTTGAAATTATATAAACAGAGTGGCAAAATGTTTACCATGCACCCCCACAGCTCAGAGTTTGTCCATGCTCCTGATACTGTTTATGTCATTTCAAACATTAAAGCATCTTTGGGTGCCTAAAAGCTTAAAAACGTATTTTTCTAAAGGTAACTTGGGTACGTTCACAGTCTCCTTCCGGGGAAGCGCTCTGGGACTGGAGTTATTATCTAGGTATTATTATCCCCATTTGCTCGTGGACAGAAAAATCAAAGTAAAAAGAAACGAAGGCAGCATCACGCATGGGGTTAATCTCTATGAGTCGTTCTCTTGAACAGGACTGCCCACACGCTTAAATATAAATGCAGACTTAGCTGCTTTGTGGGATCGGGGCCACCGCGGCAGGGCTGCCCCGGACCCCGCTCTCCCCAGGAACACCCGAGTGCCGCCGCCGCCTCCTCTCCCTTCCCTCGGCCACCTTTATGTCCCCGGCATAAATCCTCTTTACTCAGGCTTTGTGTCTGGGGGCCGGCAGCGGCATTTGTTCCCAGACGAGGTGCAATGCCGAGGCTGAGGGGAAACTGCGGGAGGGGGAATACATGCATATATATATATTTATACAAGTATAAATACATTAATATAAAAGATATGCACCCCCCTAACCATGCGCAGACACAGAGGGAGATTTTAACTCCAAATTGTCAGGCTTTAATAGATTTAAATCAGGCTCTTAACGCTATTTTACCATATTTTTTTGTGCGTGTTTAGTAACAACAGTCATCTTAAATTGTAGTGGCACATGGCCAGAGGGAAGAGAGGTGTTAATGAGACTCACTATAAATGGAAGGAGCTCGGGAGTGACAGTTTTCCGGAGCACTGTTGGCATCGGATCGAAGAGACAGGTGGTGGCACAGGGCTGACCGATCACCTCAGATAATGATGAAAGAGGAGTGACAGGGGTGAAAGATTCAAGGACCACTGAAGAATGGCGCGGGGGAAGGCAGGGGCCATCAGCCAGCCCCGACAGGCACGGCCGGCTCCCCGCGCGCCGCTCGCTCCGGTGAAATATGAGAGGGGCTGATAAGGGGGAAGCAGAGTATTATCGATATCAGATGTGGAAATGAGTGGACTTAGTAACCTATCTACCATTTGGAGTAAGTATTTACGGTTTCCATGACCAGAATCAATCAGGTTTGAAATTCATTCTTATTTGGCAGAGGAAATGTGCACTTAACCTTTACATTCGGGGTCTGCTGATGAATATTGACCTAGAAAAATATCCCAAAGGTGTTCGGTCCGACGAAAAGTTATTTAATAATTTCGTAAATGATTGCTGTACCACAGGGACTAAATATTTAGATCGGAAATCCTAACTTTAGATGGGTGCTGGACCAGGGTGCAGATTATTGCTACACTGAGAGCCCTCCAACCTCTCATCAACCAGCCATAAATCAGGGGGATGGAGGAGTTCAGACAGAGCAAATTCTGGTGACAGCCACGTGATGGACTCACAGGGGAGAAAATGAAAATTCATTCCCTGACAACCTGCTACAGGCTGCAGGTATGGCAAGGGGGAGAAGCTAAATAGATCTGTATCAGCTGCAAGGATGGCAGACCCCCATCATATGGAAATGCACGAGGAGGGTAGGTGAAACCTGAAGCTGCACACAAAATGCTAAAACGTCAGAGCGGCTGAATCACCTGAGCAAAGATTATATAAAAATGTAAATTGCCTGTTCCTGACCCAATCACGTTTAAAAATGAAGGGACAAAGAGTGACAGGAAAGGTGCTATTATTACAGATTCAGGGTGATGCACAGTCACTGCTCAGATTCCTCTTCGGCAGCGGCTGGGAGGCAAGCTCAGGCACTGCGAATAATTTTCCTGCAACTGCCCTCTCCTATTTATACACCCGATCTGAAGGCTTTGGGGATGAAGGGAAACGATCCGGTGGATTTTAACGGGCTTCTGAGCAGGATCCATGCAAATCTGCTCTACGGGGGGATTTCAGTCCCTGATTTTTTTAATCTAACTGAACTTACTCAAGATTTTCAGTGTGCAGTTAAATATTAAATTCACTTTAAGAAAGATTATTTTATAAAGCTGTTCTCGCTTATGTGAGAGTAATGATCTCAAAGACGAGCAGGAATTGCTCTGCAACGCGCAGACTGCTTGGCTTTACAAAAGATCTCACTAATGGGCTAGATCAAGTATTGTTATCCCTAAAATTAAATGCCAGTGTTTAAAACTCCATTTTTATAAGAAGAACTTGCCATTAATAATTTTTAAGGCTCTTGATTAAATAACTAAAAGTGCATTATTATTGGGTTAATAATTACTTTAGATATGTTCAGATTTTGGTCATTTTCCCTGCATTATTACGGCACAGAGGCAAAATTTCACTCATATATTTGACTTAAATGACAGTCTTTTGGGATTTGTAACAGAAATTATAACTTCTGCTGCAATTTACATGTTAAGTTCTGTAACCCCGTGATAGTTCAACCATTTGTAAAAGAACAGTAGGTGGCCTAGTGGTCTAATATTCAATGAATAATTTTATCTTACATCAAGCGCAAGGTCCAGTTTAATGTTTCATTACATTAAAATTGCACTGGGTGACATAAACTTTGTAATTAAAAGAGCGTAACTTTTCCAAAACGGTACAGATGACTCTCATGAAAAATCAGCAGGTTTAATCAAGCCATTATGTTGTTATAAACCAAGTTTGGTTTTGTGTGGTGCTACCTGTTGAAAACAAGCCATGTTTATTGTCATTGTCCATCTATAGCACTTGGGCATTTAATTCCTTGATATTTTATATCCAAGAAGTCACACTGTGGCACAGCTCCTGGTGGATAAAAAAGCAAACAAACCCGCAACGGAGAAAGCAAGGTGCCGTCGCTGCGGGATGCTGACTTCCTTGGGCGCGGCGGTGCCTGCATCTCAGAGCAGTTGGATGTCTTGGGCTGCGGTCGCCTTTGGCAGAGCCAGCAAGGTGCCAGGGTCTGGCTGTGCTCCGGCGTGGCACCCACTGGCACAGCCGGAGAGGCTTGGAGAGCGTGCCCTCCTCTGGAGCAGCGCAGCGAGCGAGATGCCCCTGGGCCCCGGGCGTTCGGAGAGGCACCGCATCGCTGGGAGCAACCCCCAGGGCACATCAATCTTCACTTCAAATTGCTTCTTAATGGCCTGATAGCTTTCCAAAGGAAACTGCACCACAGTATGGTTTTGCATTAGCTTTTATTTGTCTTTCTAGATATTACCATTAGTCATCGTTAGTTATGAGGCAATGGCAGATATCAATTAGAAGATGAAGTATGACTGAAGTCACGTGCAGGTGGTAATGGAGCTGCTGCAGAATTAGCTCCTGGTGGCACCGCGGCATGGTGGCAGTGGCTCCGGGGGCGGGAGGCTCCATGATCCACCCTCTGCTGTGGGCATTTTGGGTTTGTTCAGCTCATGGAACTGACTTTTGCTTTGTTTCATTGTGTTTTTTTCTGTTTTTTTCATTGGAGTGTGCTGAATCAATGAACTGATCCTTGTTGAGCCGGAACATTTTTGGACTTAACAGACCAGAGGTATGGCATACCCATCTGTGCTTAGATCCTTGCTCTCTTTCACCCCAGATTAATTTTCTTTCCCATTTAAAATTAAAATTAGTCCACAGGTATAAACAAGAGCAGGAGAAGACTGCTGGGGGAAATGTTGGTCCTGGCATAAAAACCGTGCTAAGAGCTGGAAGACACTCTTTAATGTCTCAAGATGGTTCCAGTCGTTGCTTCCTAAATTGTGGCCTCTGAGCCGATGTTCAGAGAGCGCTTTGAAGGGCAGGTAGGTAATGGGAGTTTCATTGCACAGATACGCTTATTGTCATAATAGAAAAAAACAGAGTAATTGTGATGGGTTCAGGAGACCCGATATACCTCAGTTCTGTGTCAGATACAGTTCGCTAGATGCAGCATTAATTGACGCATTATGTAGCATTTGTTAAGATACATTACCTAACTATTTTTTATTGTTCTTTGAGATAAAGGGTTATATTACCCCATATTTTCCACTGATCTTTTTTTTTTTTCCTGTGAGGACTGAGGCCTAATGATACGAGGGTGGCATGAGATGGAAAGAGAAACAGAAAGCAGATTTTAAAGGTATGGAAAAGACACCTAAAGATACAGTTGCCTACCGAAAAAGGTGATTTTTGAAAATGCTGCAACGCCCACCTCTACTCCACCTGCCTGGATTTCTAGGCACCCAAATGCCTTCCCAAAACCCATCCCCTTTCCTTGGCCCCAGGTTTGCAGAGCCCAGAACTGAGCCCAGGTGTCTGGACCCCCAGTATGGTTTCCCGGCTGGGTGCGGGGCTGTTACATCTCTCCCTCTGTGCACGGGGTGCGAGCGAACCAGCGCGCCACAAATGTGCTCTATGTTCTAAAAATAAAAGCCCAGATTCAAACATGATGTATCTCCTTTGATTTCCATGCAGATACACCAGGAATGAATGTATCTATTATGTCGGGGTCTGCTGGAATGTTAATTTTGAAAGTCATTTCTCTCAATCTATAATTATATCTTCTTTGTCAGAAAGTAGGAATTTCTTAGAGCAAAAGGGATTAATCTCAGTCACTGTTTTCAAACAGTTTGAGTTAGGTAGTTTCTGTAAGACTATCATTTCTTTTCTTTTAAGCCAGTTAAATTTTGCCTGAGGCTAACATTTTATACCCAGAGTAAATCTTACTAAAATTAAGAAACAGAACATACAGCTGCCCTTATTCCTGGCCCACAGATGTTACCAAAATCTGATTAAAAAACCCTTAATCTTCTGCTGCACCTTTTCATTAGTGTAATAATCATTTTTGCCAAATATCTGGCAGAAGAGAGTGGAAAAAAAGTGAAAAATATGAGGTTTTGATGATCAGCATCTTTGAAAAGACTCGTTGAACCTAGTGGGAGAAATGAGGACTTGGGGTAATCCATGTGCTGAAATATTTTTGCTTCTTTTTCTAGAAAATGTGCAATTTGGTCAGGCAGAAAAAATTGAACAGAGCCTTCCAAGCAATAAATCACTGGATTGCTGGTGACATTCATACAATGCGGATATAGTGTTAACTGTATGAGTCAGACAGCCCTTACTGCACTCAGCCTGTTCCTAGGAGGTGACCTTGCCACGGTGTAGTAATCAATCATTCTGGCACAGGACACACTGTTTTTGTTTAATATTACACTATTGGAATATATAGTAAACAAAGTGCAAAGGAAATTTCGAAAGCAAGCACTATATAAGGTGTGCTGTAATATTTTGCAGCCTGAGGAGTGCCAACAGCATACTCGGCGCTGTATGTGTGCCTCCAGATTACTAACTTTAGGCTGTTAGCAGCAGCAAAGCATATGTGACTATGCTCAAATACTTCAACTGTCTGCACAGCTCGAGAGGAACAATTCAATGGTAATATGAAGTTAGGATTACAAAAAAGATTTACTACCACAGACACTGCAGTCTAACATTTCTTATTTTGGCACTTTTATACAGTGTATACATCACAATTTTCCCAGCCAAATGACAGAATAGCAACATCCTGAACTGCCTGAAAAAAATTAAGCAAACAAATCTTAATTAACTAGTAAAAATTCTTTTAGTGTATGATAAGTGAAGTGTTACTGCTTATAGCCAAGAGGTTATATTGGATTTCCATGCATGAGTTATACCATGAGCCAGTTAATTCATGAAGTTTGCTGTCAGTGAATAGAGTAAAGGAAGACAAAGGCAAACTCTTTTGAATGAAGGAACTGTAAGTGAAATATATTTGGTTCTTACTGTTTTCACATACAGTAGAGATGAAAGATAATGCAGTGGTAATTGAGTATATAAAACTGCCTTGTCAGAGAGGTAGCATTAATGTCGAGTTTGTTCTGGATTCTCGCAAGTGTGAACCACTATGTACACACCGCAGAGAGGTGAAGAATCAAGTCTGTTACGCCTAAGATTTCGTTAGGTATAAATGTGGACATATATCATTTTTTCAATACTCCAGCCTACTTTTATTTTCTCGTGGTCCTGGAGCCACCGGTGAGCCACACAACATTGAGAAGTGATCTGGGACACTGTCTGGGGTGACCAAAAGCACCCATGTGCTCTCACACGTACAAAAAGCCAAATGGCTTGAAAAGGGAGCAAATGCAGTCGGTGAGCACACAAAGTTTTGGCCCTGGATTGCAGAGGGAGACAGTTGTGGTGACACTTTCCAAGGTGATCTGTAGGTTTTCTTCAAAAGGGTTTGATGCTCTTTCAACTTTAAACAGTTGAGAAACCGCTCTAAAGTGTCCATCACCGGGAGATGAATTGTGCTTTCATAGCAGCGTGCCCTGACGGAGCAGGGTCGGGCTGCCTGCGCACGGCAGCGGGGCTGCACCGGTGCCCACCCCTCCTCAGCTGTCCCGGGCGAGCGGAGATGCTGCTGACCAAAATGTTCATATTTTCATATTTTTCCATAGAGTTTGGGAGATGGAAACCATTTGGCTAAAGCTAATATTTTACTCAATTTTTAAGCAGTTCCTAGGCCAGCGTGATGGGTCCCAGTCAGTAGAACCACGGTCCAGCCCTCAGCAGTGAATGAGATGGGCAGAGCTGACCCTGTGCCATCGGCAAGAACCAGCCATGAGAAGCCCGTGTGCCAGTGGACTTTGAGCTTTAGAAGCAGTGCCAACATCTGCAGGTCTGGTAGGCTCCACGTCCTCACTTCTTGCCCCCAAATGCCTCTAGAGTGATTCTGGATTGCGCCAGCCTGTGAGCTATCAACGCCACGTATGCACGGGAGCACAGAGCTGCATGTAGTTACGGTGATTTCATACCTGGGCAAAAATAATGTTGCAGCCTGGTGTTTCAGCCCGTGCCATGGGTTTATGTTGTATTTGTCTGAGCACCGGAGCCAAATCCATTTCTCTCCAGACCAGTGTACTATGGGCAGGTTGTGGCCACTTGCGATGAATTTGGTGAGCAACCCTATCAGCTGACCCACAGAACGTGAATGTGCCATTATTATAGGTCTATGTAGTTCATATCATCATTATTTATTGTCCTTCTGAAGGAGTCAGAAGGTCGTGGCTTCACAAGTGGCTGGTTGTTTTCAAAGAAAAATTAATGTTGCACTGAGCAGATAAATGTGGGATGCGTGAAGTGTGCTCAAATTCTGAATTCTGTCTTTTCATCTAGTGCTCGTATTTCTGAATTTCAGCCAAGAAGGGGAAGAAAGGGGAAAGAAGTATCTAAGTGCTCTCTTAATTTGTCCATGAGCTCATAGGTTTCTTTAGTTTCAATATATATGCTACAGAAAGTAAGAAAACCCAGCCTTCTAGTAAAAGCTGAAGTCAGTGTAGGTTTACATGGGTGTACCTGAAAGAGAGCTTGGCATAGTATTAGGGAAAGCAGCAAATTAAATATGTTTCCCAGGAAATTTCATTTTGCAATAAAGTTCTTGGCAACAACATTTTTGTTTATCTGCCATCAATGCTAAAAAACAGGCTGATGTTATTTTCCTGGAAGAAACTATTGCAGAAATCTACGTCAGTTATATTAAAAAATGTATTTTGAAACTTTCAGTATATTAGTTCCAAATAGATATTATGGTTCTTCACAGTAAATATTAAATTACTATACAGATGCTCACTGTTAGATGCTGACTGCTAATGATTTTATCTTAGTTGTTTAATCATTCTACAAATAAATGTATCCAGTCAAGATGGTAATGTTTTATGTTGTGTGAGTGTTAGCTATACATTATTAGCTTTTACGTGAATAATGAGTGGTTATTATAAAGTGCTCATCAAAGACTTAAAATAATAAAATTCTGCTTAAACTTAAAACACCCCTTCTCTAGGTTAATCAAAACAAGGAAGCCCAGGGAAACACACTGGTGGGTTAACCTGGATTCAGTGTACAAACGCTATAAAACCCCACGCAGGTTCCCTCCCAGAATCGCATTACTTACCTATTGCAATGCCTCAAATCAGTCGGGAATGATCATTTTCGCTCCAGTACCGCTACGGTGTCCCACCTCCTGTAGCAGTAATGGGTGTCAGGTACTGTTTGGACTAGAAAGGATTAAGCTATCACCCCCCTGCTGTGTGTTAATTTATTGCTTCAGACATTTTCATATCTGATTAATTTTCGCCCGTTCCGCCGCCGCTCAGCGAAGTTGCGCGTTTCGGCGGCCGGAGCCGCCAGCAGCCGCCACCGCGAAACGGCTTTGGTCTGGGGGCATGGCACCGGCGTCGCCGGGGGAGAGAGCAGCCGTGCCGGCCCCGCGCAGGCACAGCCGGGCAATCCGCCGAGGTGCGACGCGGCAGCCAAACCGCTAGCTCCTTAGTAAACAAGAAAGGGGACTGTGACGCCATTCGAGATCCCAGTGCTAGACATCTTTCCATAATAGTGTTATTTCCTCAAGAAAATAAAGGGTCACCGCCGCACACAAACTACACAGAAAACGTTCTGTTGAGGGTGGGGTTTTTTTTCCTCCCCTGGTTTTGTTTAGTGATTATGTAGAACTTGCTGAAAAGGTGTTTATTTCTGTTTGTAAATTGAATGCGCTGGGTGTTTTTCTCCAGCTTTGCCCCAGGCTCTGTTGGATGTGATGATGGAGCTGGAAGCCGAGGCAGACACCGGAGGAGCGTATGCGGAGGGAATCCGGCTGGAAAACAAAGCCGTGTTTTGTCATTTCATGCCTCTAAAAGTCCCACTCCATGCAGGCAAAAACCTGAGTTAATATACATTAAACAGGATGAAGTATAAAATAAGCATGCAAAAATAAATAGCAACCTCACTGGAAGCACCGAGGCCATCCCCAGCGTGCGGGTGCAATGGGGCCACCGGCCAGAGAGCAGGATTGGCCCCAAAGAATCTGCCCCCATCCCGCCACCCCACTCCATCCCTTCCCGCCTCCTCTCGCCTCCCAAAGCCAGCCATCTGGGATTGTTTTCCTGCATCCCTTTTCTACCCCGTTTGTGATACGTGGGTGATGGAGAACCTCACCCTGTCGTGTGCGTGTTGCACACGGACACCTCTGCTGGTTTAATTTCACACATATCTATTGCACATACACAAATAAATTCTCCCATACCATTTTATTGAATTTCTAGTAAGTTGGCAGACTAAAGTGATTTTTAACACTTGTCAATTGGATTTATGATTTCTATGTCATCCACCCTGCTTCTGACATTAGGAAATGTTCAACATGAGGGAATCGTTCACTGGTTCTTTTAACTACACTATAAAACATTTTAGTCTCCTTTCTTTCAGAAATCCATAAATGGCTAATTTAATCACAGCCTTACAGCAGAAACCCTCAGTTTCTTCTGCTAATTATATGGCTGAGTTTTGGTGCTTAAATCATTATGATATGTTGGGGACAGGTAGGGAGCGGACTGTCAGGACTCGGTCAGCAAAGACCAGATCATGACTTGGTTTCCAAAGCATTGAGGGTCACCTGGGTCTGGGTCCCCTCTGTGGGGCATGCAGCACGGCATCCCCAAATGGTGTTTTCAGGCGATCTAGACAAACCGGGGAGCTTCCCATATTATACTTCTTCAAAGCTGAGATTTTCGAGCTCTCTGGAGTGGGGACTTACTCTTCCCTCTACCTGACCTACTTTGTTTTCCTGACAAATTAGGACCAAGCCAACCACAAAAAAAGCTTTACAAGCCACGTGCACTGTGGTGTTGACTGAGCCTTCCTTCCTCCAACGTCCGTCCGGCTGAAGCACGTTTGGATTTCAAAGGTACACTGAGCTGGGTGGTGAGAGGGCTGATGGCTGTGTGAAAGTACACACACCACTGCTTTGCAAAAACTCCAGATAATTACAACCATTAAACCTTTTGCTTGTCTGGCCTCCTGAAACTTGAGCTTGTAGGGTTTTGTGCTTTCCTAAGAGGTTTCTTGCTGAAGCGGGCATAGCTTTTTCATCGCATGCACCACCCACACCTTGGAGCAAGTGCTGCAACCTTATTCCTCCCTTGTAAACTACAAGTCGGAGCTACAGCCGTTGTCCTCATCATTCCTGAATTGGGTGGTTTGAAGCCTGGATCAGGCTGAACCCATTTGAGGGTCCCAGTGGTTAGATGTCATGTGCTGGTCCCTCTCGTTGCAGAGACAGGCTGGATCCGCTTGTGAGTTGGGCTGTGCGTGCAAATCACTCCCTGACCTTACACTGAAGGAAATTTTGGCGACAAGCTGTGCAAGGTTCTTGGGGTTTGGGGAGCTGCTGCACCTCCTGGCTGCTCTGCATACAGGTTTTCAGGGATCTCTGGTAAAAATCTTCGGGTTATAAAATAAATAAGGAAAAAGAAGTTGATGGCTGCATTAAAATGAATACCTAGAGGAAAACTTTTAAAACTGTTTTAGAAGTTTTATTTGTGTAGATAAATGCCTAAACCTTTGGACTCTGTATATGGCTTTACTGAATTTCATTTGATCTGGTAATTGCCAAGATCCACCGTTCTTACATTTTTTTCATGTTTTGTGGTTTATGCAGTGAGTAATTTATCATACGAACATGATTTCTACATCCTGGACACAACCAGGAAATAAAACCAAAATATCCCTCAAAACCTAGATCTTTGACTTGTTCTACAGATCGTGCCTTAATTCACACCAGCAGCTTTATCTCTTTCTAGCAAAAATATACATATGATAATTGGATACAATGTAATAACGAAGGATATAATAAGGGCGGGGGGGAGAGAAAATATCTTCTATGTTGGACCTGTGCCTGTACCTTGGAACAGCACTGAGTTTTTTGGCCCCCCAAACTTGTTAACCTGCCTGTGCAGGTCTTGCGGGCATGTGCCATCCTTTCTGCCTTCCCTGGGACATCCTAAGCCCTGGTGGTCTCTGGGGTGTGACCTGCCTTAATATCACTCTTTTGATGGTTTTATATATATTTTCCACTTTTTAAGGAAAACAGCATCGGTTACATACAGACCGCAGCTCACCCCGGCATGGGTCTCAGCCCACCTCTGCACGCTCTTGTCCATTTGCCCCATCACCTCTCATATTCGTTGCTGTCTCCCCTCCCGTCCTCAGTCTTGTTCCCTTCTCCTTCCCCCCTGCCCTGCTCACCCCTTTCGGGAGTGTTTCCTGCACCGGTTCCCATTTCCTTCCTCCCTCCTGGTGCCTCTTCCACACATCCCAGCATCACAGGCGGTGCCGCGCTGACGTGGCACCTGATGGAGAATCCCGGTTTGCAGATGTTACCGCATACACAAGCTATATTCCATCCCGAAACTTATCTTAATCTGTAATAATCAATATCAGCATGCAGAACCATATGCACCATTAACTACAATTTACATTTGATAATACCCTGTTTTTCTTCATTAGGACACGGCTCCCGTCACGACGTGCTTACTTCGGGAAACACTCGGTGACAGAAAACTGTTGTCCAACTTATTTCTCCTTGAGGCCAAACCGCAGTCTATGTCCTCTTGCCTGGGCTCGGATGGCAAGCAGGACTATTTTCTTCTTGAATGACCAGAAGTCATTTTTCAGTCAAGTTACTGCTGATTCACCTGGGGGTAAGTGAGACTCGTGATTTCTGGGAAAATGATGAGAAAGGAGCTGGCAAACTGGCAGTCATTGCCAACTTCAAGAAGCAATAGGTGTTTGGGGAGCAAAGGTTAAGTGAGGATAGTGAAAACACAGTGAGAAGAGTTAATCAAAACCACTAAGAATTATTATTCCTTAACTAGTTTTAATTCTCAAGGGTTAAAAAAAGTATGGGTGTGTAACTGCGGGGAAATGTAAGCAACTATCGGAGCCACGCGCTCAAGTATTTCCAGACATAATTTTCTCTCAAGTTCAAAGACTTTTGGAAAGGGCACACAAACGATATTCCACGAGAGTAAGGGGTAAACCCGAGACTGGCGTGTGATTACAATTTACTAAAATCGGATTGCTAATATGTGGATTTTGGTGCATTTTCCCATAGAAAAGCATAGTTACAGCAAGCTTGCTATCCCACTCTTGCTTTACCCTTCTGAGATGTTCCTGGTAGCTGGACCCAACTTGCTGCATTTTTGACCCGTGCACAGTCCATACTAAAGCTGATTTTACTGAAGGGGTGGATGCTGCAGTAGGTGCAAAGACACCATGGCACTGGTGAACTCAAGGCATTTGCTCAGCCCCAGGTCCCGTTTTAGATGTCCCTGGACCCCCACAATGGCAGAGGGCAACGAAGAGCCTCCAAGGCTCCTGTCCTAGGAGCGGGGAGTGCGGAGGGCGTGCGGAGGGCTGAGGATGCACCAGTGTGTCTGCAGCCTTCAAAAGCAGGGAAAGGACATTCTTGGTCCTCCATTTGGGGAACAATTTTCCTCTAGTAGCTGGAAATTTTTAATAAGGAGGCTTTATATCACTTTGCAAGGTGCACTTAAGGGAATGTGACATGGCGTGACAGCACTGAGATGCTGCAAAGATTTTGGCACTTTGGACAGAATTACAAATTCTGCTGGTGTGGCTGCGGATGGGTGCGGTATAGTATGAATTAACATATAACTAATAACTATACCAGCATTCTAGCGAGCATCTCATGGTGATAAGCTTCGTGATTCTCTTCAACCCACTGAAGTTGAAGGAAGAGCAAAGGCCTTTTCAAGCTTACTTTATCTTCTTGCTTCTTAAGTGAGACTAATCAAGTTTATATCCTTTTAGCTTATTATTAGCCCAGCAGAGCTTCTGGCACTCTTTACAGCTTTTTTGACATGAAAGTTAGTTACACCTACTGTACTTAGTATGACTTCACTTTTCTTGTGATAAATCCTGAAAATTAATATACTGTATCCTCCAGATTACAAAATGAAAGTGTCCTAGACATTGTGAATACTCTGGCTGTGGAATGCTGCCAGTAAAAGAAAAACTGGTGTCTTAATGATCTTTATTAATAAAAAGAAGAAACTCGGTAGTAAATTTTCTTGGTTAAGATGTCAGGCTTTTCCTTTTTCTCTTTTTCTTATCCTAAACGCAAACTGATGCATATTTCAAAATTTGTTGCAAAGTAGAAGAATCCTTGAAAATAAAATGCATTGGCCATAAAATAATAATAATGAAAATCCTAAGAGTGAAGCGAGTCCTGCGTTACTTACACAGCCAAAGCTCCCACTGACTTTAATAGGAAGCTGGGCTGCAGGAGGAATGCAAGCTTGGGGCCTGAGCACTGATCATAGGTTAAATTCTTTCTTAAATTAAATGAAGGATAATAATGAAATCTTTTGTTAAATTATTTGCTGACTGGGCTTCCTGATTTGGTAAATTAAGAGAAAGTCAAGCTCTGAAACAAGTAACCATTCTTGTTACAAAGGGTAGCACTGGTGGCACTGGTGTCTTATTGAACACAGATCTGCTTAATTACAGTTCCCACTGTTTGTTAAGATAACGAGTGCCAGCTGTTTGATAGCGGTGGAGCCCACAGAAGGAAAAACTGGCTATCTTTGTCATTTCCATTTAGGCCCTGGATCAGACTTGCGTATCTATAAAATCGTATAGGGAGCAAAATAACTGAGAAGTGCACTCGCAATGTGTTCCGCAAATTTGGGCAGAGCATTTGCCGGTGCACACGGAGCTCTACCATCTATATCTAAAGCAACTCACCATTGGGAATATAAAGTCAAAGCAGAAAAATTGAGCATTTAATGGTCTACCATTATTGTTGAAATCACAATGACAGGCCATGATCTTCAAGTACAATTTTGATCCTTATGTAGTAACTGAAATTACAGCATTTCATACTCTGACTATATTATAGGGAATAAAACATCTGTCTAAATATTGGAGATATAAAATCCTCAAAATAAAGATATTTGAGAATATCTTGCACAGAGCACCTTTCCACCTGCTTGCTTAGTATAATGCAGTCATTATGGCAATAAATGTTTCTAATAAAGTATGAAAATGGATTGTTTGCTTTGCTGCTTGTATGAACTCTCATTTCTCTTTTTATTGTATTGAATCTGACATTTGCTTACCCTTTATCAGTAGAATATTTAATCAACTCCAATCTGTAAGAAGCAAGAGGAATTTCTATTTTATTTAAAACCTGTCCCACATGAAAAAGGACTGGGAAATAGGTCATGCAGTGTATGGGAAGTGTGAAAAGTGTTAGAGTTACAATGCTGAATATTTATCTAGCCTACAAAAGAGACGGTTCTAAACTTGTACAGTAACATGCAAGTCTGCTCCTATTGTTTAAAGTACTGGTGAAATGATTTAATGGCTTAATGTTTCTAATTTTTATCCACAGTACAGGATCTAGAGAATTAAACCTCTGTCAGCGTTATTTATTTTCTCTGTCAGAGTATTTTCTTGCACTTTTTGCTGCATAACTCTTCAGAAATGCTATATCCATATCGATTGTAATTTCTCTGGGCTCTTGTCCAAAATACTCAACGTAAACAGTCTGTGTTTCCTCTCCATCTGTATTTTGGCTAATCCTCTGTTTCAGACAATCTAATGACAAGTGTTAGTTATCTGGAGGTACATGGTTTTCAAACCAGCGCGCTATGATTTATGGTTCCTGTTTTACAGAAAGTATCACAAGCTCACAGAAGTGAAAGCTTCCAAATAAGCACCTAACTTTTGTAATAAATGCAGCTAACAACATGTCTGCAAATATATAGCAAACAGAGTGAGTGATGTCTTATTATGCAGGCCACAGTTTGACTTGGTCTGGTTTTATTTATGAATATGTCTTGCATCTGTTTCAAATTTCAGACCCGTTCAGTTTCTCAAATGCTCTCCCAAACAAGCTTGTGCTGAACGTTGTTAATTATCCTAATAAAATATTTGTATCAATTTTACTAAAGATCCGCAAGGCCTCTGCCACAAGCAGACATTTTTTAATAACTGAATTAAGAGAAATAATTATAGCTAGCACTGGAATGGGTCGGAGATGTCCAGACTCAGACAGTATTAAAAAAGGGGGGGGGAGGGAATGGGTAGAGTACAACTAACTGTACAAGAGCAAAGGGACATATGATTAAATTAAAGGGCAATGCTTTGTGAACAAACAAAAGGAAATCCTTCTTCATACAATACATAGTCAATCTGCCGAATTCACTACCACAGGGGGTCATTGAAACAAATGCTGTGGCTGGGTTTCAGAGCAGACTGGATAATTTTATGACTGTTATTAAAATACGTAGCCCTGCAAGCTCAGATAATGATAAGGGCAATCAAACCTGTGCTGCAGCCTGCGAGATGATCGTTGGAGGCATGGGAAAGGAGCTCTGCCCTCTGTGCCGCCCCGAAGGAGCTGGATGGGGCCTTACGGGGGGCTTCACCTTCCTTTGAAGAGGCGGGTGCTGCCCACTGGCACGGCGCGGGCTCCATCACTGATCTCCTCTGGCGCGACAACTCCTTGCTTCTCAGTAAAAATAAAACATGAGACCCTAGTGTGAATTTCTAAGCATTTCCCCCTTGCCGCCGGTTCATCGGCACCGAGTGATCTTTGAGGGACGCGAACGCCTCGGCTTATTTTCGTCGTGCACCTAAATAGTTTATGCAGGGATGAGCTGATGTAAGGACCGCCGTGTGCGAGAGGTGCAGGGTCTGCCCGCTGCTCTGCGGAGCAGGACACGGGCGTGCGGAGAAGCTCTTGGCCAGCACGGAGAGTACTTAACCCTCTACCAGATAGTAAAGCCTTAAATGTCTTTTTCTGCTATGAAGTCTTTTGGTTTGCTCTCGGTGAGCCCATGCTGAACCAAATGAGACCTTGCCCCTTGCTTTAGCTGAGAGCTGGGAATTTTGTCTGTATTTCATGTTTGTTACAATACCTCTTATCCAGGGTTGTTTCTCTTGTGATCTTACAACATGGGACGTATTCTGCACTCCTCAATGAATAGATCCCACAGCTTCCGGAACGCTATCAGCTATGTGATATTGGTAGCCATGTGAAAAAAAAAGAAGAAATAAAAAAGAGTTGCTTACCAAAAAAAAAATTTAAAAAAATTAAATAATGAGCTGATCTACAAGATCTGAAGAGCATTGAGCTGTGGGGAGAGACTGCCAAAGGTGTCCAGCCTGTCCCCGGGGAATGGCTCCAGCTGTGTCCAGCTGTGCTTTAAGTCACCGCTCAGGGGTCTCTGGGTGTTCCTCAGGAAGCGGGGCGGTTGCCCTCCTGCCAGTTTGATTGCACTGATACCATGAAAACCAAGGCGACAGTTGGCATTTATTTGTACCCCTTGTTATCACCCAGCGCAGAGAAATCCGAGACTGAAAATGGACAGTGTGTCTCCGATCAGGGAGGCTGTCAGTGCGATTTATGTAAGTCTGATTTCTTATTTCACTTCTGTGCAGGAGAAAAAGTGACAACTTTGCCTTTCAGGATTGCCAGTCTAACGCTTTTCCCAGGCTGTTCACATGCTGGAAAGTGGACGGTGGGAAGGGAGGGACCCTGAACGTCTGCCTCCCTCAGCAGAGGACCACGAGGAGATGCTTAATTGGCATTTGGAGCTAAGCACCGTGGCGGGATGGGGGGCGGGCGGACTCTGCTTCACCCCATGTGACTTTACTCAAAGCTTCCCTTAAACATTTGGAGCCCTCACCCCCAAAGTCAGTGGCACGGTGTGGTATTCTCAGCTTGGCTGCTCTTCACTGAGATCGTTGTGTCCATCATTTGTTTTTTGTTGGAATTCATTGAGTTATAACCTGATTTTAAGATGCTAAAATCAATGAAATAAACGCAATCCCCTCGCCAGTTAGTTTGGTTATTGCCCTAAACTTTGTTGCTTGGTTTGCTGTTGCTAGCATGTAATAATACTGTATCATCTGCAAAAAATTTGCCACTCTCAAATGTTTTCTTTTCCAGTTGGAATAGACCCAGGCTAGGATGCTTTTTTACAGAGACAAGCCACTGTCACCAGCACGTGGGTGACCGCTGCCAGGATTAACTGTACCAATTTTCTAGGGGAGTATAGCTAGTTCCAGCATGTTTATAAAAATTAAATCAATAAGTAAATTAATAAATTTGGTCAGTCCCAAGTAAACCAAAGACTGGAGTCCTTGTTGGGAAGTCCTTGCAACCTGGCCCTACCTTTCAAGGTAGAACACATGAACCACTTTGTCTCGGCTCCCACAATGTCTTATTTCCTTCTGGGTTTGTGACAATGGTGAGGTCTTGTATTATTTTTCACTTTAATCTTTGGGGAAAAATGAGTAAAATTGCAGGACACGCTTTCAAAAAGGAGCAGTGAACTGCAGCTGCACCCTGACAGAAGCGGTGGCCTCTGCTTGCCAGTCCCTTCTTTTCCTTGGGAAGAAATTTTCAGTACATTGTGTGAAATAGAAAATATCCTACGTAGGAATTAAGCAGATCCTTCTGAAAATAAAATGGCTCTTATTTTCCTGCATAAAAGTTTTTGTAGAGCTTGACAGGTTAAAATGACTTTGGGAGGGAAGCGGTGCTCAGGCAACGCTCTCCCGCTCTGCGGATGCGCGGCATAACGGCAGGAATATGTACTGCTTTTTGTATTACTTTGTTAAATGACATTTGAGTTATGATCATACCCCTAAATTATGAAGGCGAATGTATGTATGATTCTTGTGACTGTATTTCTTGATCTTGAGGAAATGCCAGATAATCGTGATAATCTCTTTGTATACCTGTCTAAGGATCAAGTTTTCAAAAGCAGCCCATAAAAGGGTGCATACTAAATATGTGCATGTTCTCATCTCATCTCATCACATCTCCATGTGCAAGACCATGTGCACATTCAGACTAGATAATTACCTATCCGGTTTACTCCCGCACAGGCTGTTGTTTAATGTAGGCACAAAGAAGACAATTTGCATACATAAGTAGACAGTGAGCTCCAGTTCTTCGTGCTTGGTTTTTCCTATGATCACAGCAACTGGAGATGAATAAGACCTACTACGTTCCCTATACCTTACCTTTCCCGAAAGAGTGCTCCCTGATGGATAATTACCACTGTTTTGTCTCTGGTTTTAAATGTCCCAAGCAGTGGTTCTTCCACTGTGTCCCTGGAGAGCCCCTTCCACTTTTGAGGCCACTTTTGAAAATTTGGCCTCACCAGAGTGCTAGAGCTGAGAAATTCCCGGTGGCCCAAAGAGCTGAGACATCTGCTGAATTCATAATTGAATTGTTGACTGAATTCAGCAGGGTAAGAGCCGGGGATTGACCAGCTGTGCTGGTACTGGTATTTTATTGAAATCGATGGGAACGGCTGTATGGAAGGAAGGCATGCGCTATCTACCGGGGTTGTGTAAAGAAGAGAAACCGCCCAGCATGGAAGTTAAACGTATTTTTCTGGACCTGAACAAGTGAGGGAGACTGGATTTTAAAGCTCTGTTCGGCTGTGATTAGCGTCTGCTCCTGGATATATAAAATTGCCTGTGAACAGACTAGCAAACTTCAGTGGGAAGGACATAGATTACACGATTTCTTTTTTTTTCCATTTCAATCTCTGATTCCTCTTACAGGGTCAAAGAGAAATTGCCAGTAAAAAGAGGCAAAATTCTGATGGAAGGTAATTGCAACCCTTTTCCAGCTTTAAGTCATGTTGAAGAAGTAATTTAACCATACTGTTCTAGCTGCCATTTGTAAATTGTTAATTAACAAGAGAGCAAATAATAATTACTGCTGGAGCCATTCAATTAAAAGATGTTGCTTTCCAAACTTTGTTCACACGGTCTATATTACTAACATCATGTCTAGAAGTATGCCACAAATGCTGGCAAAAGAGCAAAACCCAAGCATTTCCTCATCATTATACAGCAGCACATGTCTTTTTAGCATTTTTTATTATTTTGATTCTTAAAGCTTGCGGTCTCCTAGTTCATGTGGATAAGGAATATGTCTCTTTGTGGTTCTGCTAACAGAGTATTTTGAGAATAAGAGATCGAAAAAATAACAAACAAATATTCCTCACAAGAAAACGCTGCCCTTCTATATAACATGCCTAGGAAATGTTTGCATTTTGACTTGCTGTGAGACAGTAGAGAAAATGGAGAACAAATGCATGTGCCGGGTCTGGATAACCTAAAGTTAACTCCACATGTCAAACTGATTGCCTGACACAAGGCAGGCATATTCTGTGATGACAAACAAATAGCACCTCCATCCTGCAGACATCCCCTAATTATAAAAGAGAAATTATTTCCCATTTTCATTGCCAGCAAATGTATGTTACTCTGGTGCACCATAATTTCAGTCTAAGTACTGTATCAAAGTTTGCTGAATGTGAAGCACAAAGTATGTTAGACGTTAAACTGTAATTACAGAAGGGAGTGGATTTCTAGAGTATTATGTTTTTTGGTAATATTTTATTTTATTGGTTTTCAAATATACTTAGACTGCCAGACTAAGCAGGCAGAATAACAGCAACACAGAATTCCAGAATAACATATGACTTTAATAAAATAAAGCAGGATGGCTTGCTTTACTTGTATCACTGAAAAGAATTGAAACCATTACCATGCCTTCAGCTGCAGTGCCATCCAGAGCTGGCTGGACAGAGACTCACGGGACCAGGCGCCCAGGCACGGATGTCACCTTGAGCAACTCACCCCCACCCCTACATTCCCTCCCCCCCTCGGTTTTGTTTCCCTTCCAGGCAGCAGTTGGCTCCTGCGAGGGTGCTGAGCCAGCGTTTGGCACAGTGGAGCTTTGATCCCAGCTTCAAGCTCTTGTGCTATGGAAATATGGATAATAACCAATGGTATAAAAGGAGGTGATTGCAGGGGAAGACGAATATGGACGCGAGAAACACAGAGGGGTGTATTCAATCCCTGTTTAGTTTTTGTTGGTTTACACTTTCCCTTGTCCCCTTCATTCTCAATGACTGTCACAGGTGGTGAATCTAAAAGGTCAGCAGGCATGTTCAGAGGTCAAATCAAAAGTGGGATCAATGCTGAATTATTAGATGAGTTTGTTTCCATAAGTTGTGCAGGATCGTTCAAAGCAGCGGATCAGACGCGTGGCATCCCCGCTGTCACACTCCTGGCTTTCCATTACGGCGCTATCACTCACCGTTTCGCCCTTTGTGGTTCCTGTAATGATCTACACTCGTCCTGTCTCTCCGCGTGTCCACCTTCCCGCACGTCAGGTGCCGCAGGCTGACTCCTGAAAACAGCGAGAAGTGTGGTGCTTAATACGTGACCAGCTTTGCCGGGGATAATTTTCTACATGGCTGAGAATGCGCACGTGCGGACTTTAGGACTGAAGCACAGCCTGTGCCCTGTAGTCCTAGACCAGGTGCATTTTCGCCATGATTCCTCAGGAAGGCATTCCCTCCTGGAGGTGACATGAGCGCTATTTCAGCATGACTCTTCTTGCTCTGATTTACCATTCTCTGCTTTTTTGGGGGAAGATCAGTATCCTCTAGAAGAGCTGTCACTGCCAGGGGAAAGTGCAAGGGTTGTTACAGTTCAAATGGGAAGGGACGTGATGACCCGTGCAGTGCCTCCCCTTGGCTTAGGGAGCAAACACTGGCCATGAGCTGGCATTTTACATGCAACCCATTTTCAGCAGTGAAATAACCAACTGAATTCAGTTTGATTTTCGGTGGCATGACGTACCGTGGAGGTAGCATGGATGGGAAGGCAGCTGGTGCTGCATCCAGAGGAGAGCATCACTACATGGAGACTGTGATCTTTTAAAACATGTCTGCTTCCTTGCCCTCTTCATCTTTATTTGGTCACTGGAGACCATGCATTCAGGCGCCATTTATGACAATTCTTTCTGTATACAGTTTTTTTCCCTTTTTCTTTACTGGGAAATCTTTGGGTATTTCTCATAGCTCAATAATGGATACTGTACTTGTCTCAGGCTTTTGCAATAGCATCGCAACGAAGAGAAACAAGCACTTTTTGGTTCATTTCTTCTTTATTGTATCAATTAAGTTAGCCCTAACTTTGTGACTTCCACAGCTACCGATTATCTCAACCAAACGAGCACCCAGTAAAATGTCACCGCATCGGCTGCTTTTCTAGGGACATGAATTTCTTCTCATCAGTGAGAAAAATATCTTTTCTTTTTCATCACCTTGGCTTGCCTTTAATGTGCATCAGCTTTTAATACTTGTGGAAAAGCTTTGAATGGCAGACTGAAACATTCCATTTATATGCAGAAAATGGCTGGGCGGGGGGAAAGACTCTGCTTTCCCAGAGTTGCCTGTGGAGCCACCGCCTCTACAACTGATAAATGCTTTGCAGAGTTCGGTCCATGTGCCTGTTCAGCCTCTGGCACCTCCTCCAAGGCTCCCACGTTTGCATGTTTTGTCCTGGAGGTAAAACCTCTAGTGTCTGAGCTGCTCTTTCAGCCTAAAATCTTCTCTTATCGATAGCATTTAGCATGTAAAATCAGCTGATTTTCAGGTGTAGGAGCAGAACACTAAACTGCTCCTGGTGTTTACACCAAGAAAACATGGCCTTGCTTCCTGACAGTGATTTATGCTCTGAAATCTCAAAATGTCTTTATTGGCTCTCTTTTCTGATAGCGCAGGCAGAGCTATTGTGCTCTCAGCCAGGGCTATTTATACTCATGCTGATACCGAGTGCCCCTTTCCGTACTGGTGAAGACCACTTACACCACACATGGTTTTTCTCTCCATAAATAATAAAAATGTTAATGAAAAAACGCTTTTGTTCCTCCATCCCCCATGAAATCCCATGTAAGCCCCAGCAGTGGCTGCATGTTTTGAGGGGCTTCGTGGCTGGCAGGAGTGCTCTGGGGAGGAAGGGACGAGGGACCCGGACAGGAGAGCTCCTCCTCCTCACCCATCTCATCTCACGGTGGGGACAGAGGTTTTCCCACGTGGTTTTGTCTGAGAGAGGTTCACCTCACCCTCGCTAACCTCACTCATGTGAGGTTGCCCCCAAATTCATGTCCAAACGCACTCTGAGATACCAGGTTTTGTGCAAAAGCTAAAGCACCCATCCCGCCTATGCCTCGGCAGCCCCTGCCCTCGCACCTGGCCTCGGGGGAGCGGGACGTGTGCCTGGAGCCAGACGGAGCTGGGCATCCTTAATCACAAGCATGTACTTTGCATGTGGTGGACCCCATGCATTGACCCCCTTCTGGATGTTATGGTCTGTTTGTCGATACTGTTTGTTTATTAATTAGCCTAAAGGAAGAGAGGCACTTCACACACAAATGAGAGTCCTTGCCCGGAAGAGCTGGGAGTAATACTTTTGCCTAAGAGTTGCCTAATGCAGCTACTGAAACGCTGCCAAAGGTTTGCTTTCAGAGAGTTCCTATGGGCAATATTTTTATATCTTATATCCCAAATGGGCTTTATATGTTTCCTAGAAGCCTGATATTTTGGAAAGAGCAAATATCCCCAAACCTTTTATGTTTTCCCTTCTCCATCCTTCAGGTACTTTCAGTTTGCTACCTGATACTTGATGCACAAAACCAGTCTGAAGAGGGCTGATTTTGGAAAGGAGAGCATGGCAGCGCGAGGCAGGTTGTCCATCTACTGCTGTCGTAGCTTGGCATCCCTGACCTAGCGAAGCTGGCACGCCGACCTGCCGCAGGCACCAAGCCATCCGAGCAGATGGGCGCGAGCGTGGCCAGAGAGGAGGCCGTGTAGGAGCATTTAGTCTGTTAGCAAAGGGCAGAATTCCTGGACAGACGTTTTAAGCCCAGGCTGTTATTTAGGGGATATGCCCCTGATGCATGCTATTTTAGGTTGCAGTGCAGTAGACACAAAATTATAAAAGAAGGAGGAAAGATTTGAAAATTTCTATTTCTTGATGGCATCCTGCCAAGGAATCCTGCGGGGATTGCTTAGCGGTGATGTTGCTGGATGACTATAGATGGTGTAGGTACCTAGATACAGCGGCTATGACAAAAACCATATTATTTTCAGGTATATAACCACTTTTATTTTTTATACCCTTATTTTTAGTTGATTGCTGAATATTGTGCAGATGGCTGAGACTGAACTTGAAAGTCTTGATTTTTAAACCGTGGCCTATTTGACTGTACTGGCCTGGGACTTGTGCTTTTGGGTACAGAAGTGATGCGTTCAGATGAAAGGACATATGCAAAAATAAGACCTGTATATCCTGGATATCCTTCTTAACACTCTGTGTTAGGGGTTGATTCCCACTCAATACACAGAGAAACCCTGAGAAGCTTGTGGCGTGGAGGGGACATTAAGCTGGATCCTGTGCTGGAAGATACCCATGTCCAGATTGATTCCAGCTAACTCCAGCAAGTAGATGAGGAATGCAGTCACCTCTGGCTCTGCAGGATACAGAAGTTATCACCTCTGCCCTTAAAATGGCCCTTTGGAGGTTCCCAGGACGATCAGTTCCCGGAGCTAGGTGTCTCTCCCATCAGGCAAGATGGATCTGGGCCCTTTTCCTTCTGTGCCCTGGACCTGGACCAACTAAAATTACATGAGTGTTGGCAGATGTATGTCTAATCTGTTCTTAAAAATTGCCAGTGAGTTTCACAACCTCCCTTGGTAATTTGCTCCAGTGCCTAATTATCCTTTCAGATAGAAAACCTCCCTTCCTGCAAGTTAAAACCTGTTACTTCTTGTCCAGCCCTGTTTGGACATGGAAAAAAAGTGGTTATCACCTTATTTAAAATAATGATTTACCTATATATGCTTTCATACATATGTATGTAAATATATTTAAAATAAAAATAGTATTGAGTGTTCCTGTCCTCTTTCTAGACTAAGCAAACTCATCACACTTTTCTAAAATGTTTATAATTTCCTATTATTTCCTCTGCATTTTTTTCCAGTTTTTCTTCATCTTTTTTTTAAAGACTAATGCCAAGACATGGACATTTTATTTTTCTTAAGGCTTTAATGGTGCTCTGCAGAGATCCTAGAAAGTTATTTGCCTTTTTGCAACAGCACTGTGTTTGTTGACTCATAAAAACTTTGAGGTCTTCTGTAGCCTCCAGGTCACTTTCTGCATACTTCCACCATTGTATTTGTGTGGATTTGATTTTTCTTCCTATATATAGTGCCTTACACTCATCTTTATTAAATGTCATCATTAGGATGCTTGCTCCAAAATAATTTGGAATTTTAATACTTGCAATCTTTCCCAGTTTGGTGTCATCCAAAGTATACTCTCTATTCTGTCATCCAAGTTGTTAATGAAATATTGAATAGCATCGGATCCAGGACAGACCCAGCTGGGACCCTGCGTGGTATGTTCTCCAGCGCTGACAAAGAGAGGAATTTCTGTGTTTCATTTAGAGCCCTGAATGATCTAATCCATTGGATTAGACGACAGCTACAAGAGACAATGCAAAAAAAACCCCAAACCCAAAGCCCCCTTTTTGTAAGTACTCATTTCTGAAGCAGTATTATATAGCTTTTTCCATCTCATATCTTGAAGTCCTCTCAACATAACTTTGTTATATTTTATGCCCTTGGTTTTCTTTTTGAAGGGAAAAAATTCCTACTGCCTTCTATAAATAGTCCCACAAGATTTTGAAGTTCAACCCTGAATTAGTGAAATAGAGAAGCAGAATAGTTAAATTCAACATTTTGTGGTATTTGGCAGATTTATAATTATTTTTTCCAGCAACAGCCTAAAAGGCATCAACACATCTTTACTGTGACAGCTCTGGTTTTGCAATGGAAAGAAGGTAAAAATCAACAGAAAGAAGGCGAGAAATCAACTTTTTATATAAAACTCCAGCTTTTTTAGGTTAAGCTAGGTCTTTTTAAAAATTAAGTCTTCTGAACTTGCAGATTTCTTCTTTCCCTAATGCTGAGTACAATGCTTAGGAGAAGCTGCCTGGATTTGATTGAAACATCCTTATCCCGTTTATGGAAATTGTCTGGGAAGAAGCAGGACCTCCCTGGCCCAGGCCCATCTGAACGAATGTGCATTAAGTAAGAAAAATGATGAGGTATCATTAGGCTTTGCGAAAAACTTTAAAGGCTATGGAGGTTAAAGAATAATTTCAGTCATGATGGCTTTTTTATACATTTCATTTCCCTCTCCCTTCAATCCATGCAAGACATACTCTGTAATGATTTTATCAGTGAAGTTCAAACTTCAGCCATGTTTAACAGATTTAATAGATCCAAAGTGTTCAATCATTCCTGGTTATACAGCCTGGCTTCCTGCATACCACAGGTCAAAGAACCTCACCTGGTTATTTCTGCACCTTGGTCTTACTCGCTCTAACCTTGTTCAAGGCATTCAGAAACCGGCACATAGACACATGAAATATGGTTAGATAGACTCACAGACAAAGAAAAAGAATTGGTTAAATGTTTTTGCAAAGAAATAAGATGGATTTATTCTCTAATACATTTTCCCTCAAATTTTAAGAAATTATTTTCAGAGTTTGGCAAGATAAAGCATGTGGAAGAATCTGGAACAAGTAGAAAATGGACTGTACAGCCCTGTGCAGGGAAGGATTGTTCAATACGGCTGATTGTGTAATCTTGCATCAGAACAATCTGTGTCTGTACCTCGTAGGACGCTGGGAGAGCAGGATCCATGGGGACCACTGCCTCAGGGGTGTCCCTGCCCCTATGCCACTCCACCGAACTTGTCCACCTTGCCAGTGGTGTAGGTGGTGTAACCTCCTGGTCTCTGCTCTCTGCAGTCCAGTTAACTTCATGCCTTGGCGTTTAATAGCGTTTCCCCTTTTGCAATAGGAAATGTAAACTTACATGACTTTATTTGTCTTTCCATTTAATTTGAAATGAATCAACTTGATCTGAGGTTATTTTCTATGACTAGCTCTATAAAGTCTTTAACCATCTATCAAGGACAAATTTATATTCGTGTCACCTCCTATTGTTTCACCCTCTATTTAGTGAGGACCTCTTTCACTTAACTACATCTGTTAGTAGTAGTATTTCTTTTTGAGCCAGGAATGCAAAGGTTCCCACAACAATCGCTCACAGTAATGTTTCCCTGTCATCATTAAACTGTTGATCCTTACCTAAATCTGACCGTCGTGCCTGCAGCAAGTCCCTTGGTTACCCCAGTGGTTCCTTCTTCCCTAATTGTCTTCTGGTTTGTACGAGGTCCACCACAACATTTGTTATCCTGTCTACTGCTCTTTTCCCTCTTTATCTATGTCCTCCACCCTCAATTTCTTTTTCCTGTTTATTAACATTACATGTGATTATTATGCCGTTCTTATCATCTCCTCTATGCTAGTGTAAGCCTCTCAAGAGGTACAGCAGCCTCTGTCCCAGAAGGCAAGTACTTTTTGGTACTTTCATGGAGCCTCTTCATGGAAGAGTCTTTTCATATTGTCCCACTCAACACCTGCTCCAGTATTTGACTTGCAGATTATATTGGGATGGGAGAAATAAAACAGATTATTAAAAAATATTGTATTCAACCCCTCCCTCCTGACAGATAAGTTGCTCAACTTCCATATGCGCAACAGAGAATCACTCTTTTCTACTTTTTTTTTGAAGTTCCAAGGGTAGGATCCTAAAGCTGACAATATTAACTCAGGAATCATAGTCTGAAAATCAGAATTTTGCAAAAGACTTGTTTGGTGAACCAAGCTCATTTATTTACCTTCCCAGCTAGAAAAGACTCATCTAGGTAAGTAGCCAAGAACAGGAGGGTACAAATGGAGAATTGGAAACAGAGTTTGGCTCAGGTTATATTGACTCTGGCAAAAACAAGATATGAAAAATTATACCTCGGATAAAAATAAATTCTAATCTGCAAGCATTTGAATTAGAGGAGTTCTCCATGTAAACTTAATAAATGAATGTTAATTCAGTTACCAATTTGTAGCTATGAAACATAACTAGTGATGTTATTCTCTGGAACTTGTTTTGGAAAAGATTGCATAACCCATGAAGCAATTCTTCACAAAGGGCATAAAAGTGTCAGCTTATGTATAATTTATGCAGCTAATGTTAGTTATGGTCTGTTTAATAGTACTTAATGCTGCTGTATGACATCATTCTTTCATTTACCAATAGAAAAAATAAAAAGACCAATCAAAAACATTTTAAAGACTAAAGGGTATATGCATTAGTTTTGATTTTTTGTTTAAATTGTGTAGGTCAATAATTATCACTAGTATGTAAAGGATTTTTAAAAGGAGCAGTTGTCATACATAGTCTACATATTTACTATTTAGTTAGTTAGTTTAATTACAATTTACTCACTGTGTATGTGTTAACTAATATACTGTTAATGTGCCTTGAGCAATTCATTTTGCCAACAGCATAGTAACTGGCTGTATGTGCTTGCCCCTTTATTAGTGGCAATTATTAAATCCAATTTTAGTCGTACTTACTACATTTCCTTCGCTGCCTACGGGGCATCCCTATGGGAGGGTTATGACTTAGTGCTTCTGTTCTCAGTCTTTACATCCTTTTACCCTCCCCGTGCCCTGGGGAGAGGCAGCTGGGGCTGGGGAAGAGCAGGGTCAGGGTGGGTCAGTGTACCCACAGGAAGGCACAGGGACACCTTTCCTTGCCTTCACGGAAGAGGGAACGAGTCCATGTCCAGCTGCAAAAAAGCCATTTCCTTAGGTTTGGAAAGGAGTGAGCTTTTCTTTAACTGGGCATTAGATACGGAGACATTAGATACCTCCACAAGTCAAAAGCCCTTAACTTCCTTGTGGTGCCCAGACTTACTGAGGTCATCAAGGCTGCTGCATGGGAAGGTGAACAAAGGGACTTACTCAGTTTGAGATCCTTGATATAAACCTTTTGCCCACTGCAAGTCAATGTATCTGGCTTATTAGAATATTGGGCAAAAAGTGCCTTTTGTTGTGAACTCTCCTTAGATGGTCAACGGACAAAGGGATTGCTTTCTTAATATCCTCTCTTCTCACTGAATAATCTTCTCAATGGATGTCTTTTTGAGAGCAGCAATGCTGTCCTGTGGTTTACAGACCACACTTCCTAATTTGTTGTGCTGGCTTCTGCTCTCATGACAAAAATCGAGTTTGTAATGTTCCTAGCAGGCGAGCTGGCCCGACGTTGCAATTACCACCACCTGCCTGTTACGCCAACTGTAAGATCTCCACTTGGCACGGCTGGTGAAACCTGGGCTACAGTTAAATGGGTGGAAACTGCTCATTTTGCAAGCGGTGATCTCAGTCTCTCACACACTTTCTAACTTTTCTTTCCAAATATTCCAAGCAATGCCATTTCAGTAGTCCTGAGGCAGTTTTTTGGTTTACCGGATCCCAATGGCTTCCACAAAAGATGAAGAATTAACAGATTTCATTGTTGATCTTGGTCCATGATTGTGTCTATCAGAAAAAATTACTGTGGTCCCTTAGAGGAGGCACGGCAAGTTTTTGCAACAAACGTTGTAAGTGATTTGCAACAGAAGTGATGCCAGGGCCCCTAAATGTCCACCAGGACATAGATGGGTAAGTTTAAAGAACATCGGAGATTGCGATCTTGAAAATTCTTAAATTATGAGTTGAACTGTGAAATGTAGATTCTGTGAGCAAAGAAAGCACCAGCTGATTGGTGTAAATGAGGTATGTGAAATTTTGTGGTCGGAAGCCTTCACCAGGATTTTCTATTACTGGCCCTGCTTAGAAAACTCCCATCCCAAATGTAGATCCTGATGCAAAGAGCAGTGAAACCAGCAGGAGTCTTTCCTTTGACTTTAACCAGATGGGACCGGGTCCTCCCTCCACCTTCCAAGGCACCTGGCTCTTCCCTGGCTTCGCTGGAGCAAAACTGCTGGATATGTGGTCTGAAAGTCCACCGCCATTACCAGATTGAACAGTACCAGTGGTTTGAGCACTAGGCTATTGGTAGCCTCAGGGGTAATGAAAGACCGCCTTGTTTAATCTTCTGTTTAAATCCAGCCTACTTGCTGCAACTGGTTTTCATATGAAAGCAATCCAACCAGCAGCTCTTGGGGCTGTGGTAATGTGAAAATACAGAATTCTTCATGAAAACCTTTGAAATAACAGGAAATTCTGTGTCCCACTTCTAATACAAATTACTTTGGATTACACCCAAGAGTAAATAATGTTGTCGTGTGTATGCTGTTCTTTCCATGCACTAAATTTCTCAGCCAAAATAAAGGGTAGTTCTGAAAGATTTTTCTGATTTGAAACATATAATTTTCCAGGTGTGTACTTAAGCATATTAATCAAATATGCATTATTAAGACAAGATTTGACTTAAATCAAAGACAATAGTATGCAGAATGTTACAATTTCTAGTTATGAAATCTATCTTAAAAATTGCCGCACTTTTATAGTTTGATCACGAATAAATTTAATATTCTTGGTGACACAGAAACTCTATATCACTTCTTGATAATAAGGTGAAAATTGTGCTTTCTGTTCTTATTCCTAGAGATGCTGTTCTCAGATGGGGAAAGGTACAGCACTAACAACATATTTGCAATTACCTGCAAGACTTAACCAAGGAAGTAGTCAGTTTATAGTTACCTTCAATATGTAAACTACAAATTATTAGTGCATGAAAATGGCATCTAAGTTCTGTTGCTGGGGTCTAGTAATTTTGGATATTTTCCATGCTATTACTGCCTGCTCCATATACCTTTACTGGTTCTTTTTGAAATTAACTTAATGGCACTCTACAGAAATGGACTGCCTACTGAGAATGAAAGCTTGCTTGCAAAGATGGACTAACTTCCTACTGGGAAGCACTGATTTGGCACAAACAAAGAAATGCTTTAGCATTAATTTACTTCGGTATCAAAATATTTAGAATAAATTATTTAAAATATTTAAGAACTGAATGGTCAATATTTGCTGTTAATAAATTGGACCCGTGTACAAATATTTGATACTGAAAATTCCTCTGGTATCTCCCTGCTATAATACTGAGATAATGCATTTTCAACTTGCCAGGAGTGGTTTTTTTTTCCTTCAGGCAACCAGGGACACATTCTCGAATTGGGGCTTACACTTGTGTGCACCCACATTTGTGCACCTATTCTCTTGTGAATCGAGCTCTGTTCACATTAGTACAGGTAATATCGCTGTGCGTTTTCGTGTGCCTCCACCAAACACCAAACAAAGATGAAGGTAAGCTGAATGCAGATGGGTTCCTAGTCACTACCTTCCCACGTGAAAGTTTCCAAAAATTATTGATTTGACTTGCTAAATTGCCAAGTCCTTTGAAGCAGTGCTCTAGCAGCATCCCCTCTCTGGCCTGAGACTACAGAAACCAATACTCTTACGGCATTTGCTTGTTATTATCCCACAGCCCTGAATTCAAACGCCTTTCCTTATCCATTGATATTGGCCTAACTCCCACTAGGGGGTCACTCCTTAACTATGGTAACGCAGGGTACGAGTTTTGTTCTCAGCTGTGACTCATCTGAGTCACATCTTCATCTGTTTCCTCATGACTGGAATCAGGATCACATCATAACTGTTGTATCTCTCCTGATGAGCTGTTAGGATAAATAATGAAGATCTCTGCTCTTACCACACACCTATCACAATATTACTCAAAACACTCTAATTTGCATATTTCTAATTTTATGTCTAGAAATAAGTAACTTTGCAGAGAGTATCTGTTTCACTGATTATGGACTTCTAAAATCTGTTTTGCAAAGTTTTGAATATTTAATGCTTTTTCTTTAACATATAACATGTAACATTGCAAAATTGGAAACCAAACTGATCAGTACTTTGATCTGGAGAGGTCCAAGCTTGGGGCACCCGAGTCACCGCCGGGCAGGAGACAGATGCACTCGTGAAGCCCTATGGAGAAGCCAAGTGCTCCTCAGCACTGACTGCTCGCACTAATGTTACTAGTTTCTTTTCTTGAGATTTTTTAACAGAGAGTTTGCTCTCATTTTTCCTTTCCTTTCCTTTCCTTTCCTTTCCTTTCCTTTCCTTTCCTTTCCTTTCCTTTCCTTTCCTTTCCTTTCCTTTCCTTTCCTTTCCTTTCCTTTCCTTTCCTTTCCTTTCCTTTCCTTTCCTTTCCTTTCCTTTCCTTTCCTTTCCTTTCCTTTCCTTTCCTTTCCTTTCCTTTCCTTTCCTTTCCTTTCCTTTCCTTCCCTTCCTTCCCTTCCCTTCCTTCCCTTCCCTTCCTTCCCTTCCCTTCCCTTCCCTTCCCTTCCCTTCCTTCCTTCCTTCCTTCCTTCCTTCCTTCCTTCCTTCCTTCCTTCCTTCCTTCCTTTCCTTTCCTTTCCTTTCCTTTCCTTTCCTTTCCTTTCCTTTCCTTTCCTTTCCTTTCCTTTCCTTTCCTTCCCTTCCCTTCCCTTCCCTTCCCTTCCCTTCCCTTCCCTTCCCTTCCCTTCCCTTCCCTTCCCTTCCCTCTTCCTTCTTTTTTCCTCCTTTTCCTTTTTTCCTTTGCCTTTTCCTTTTCCTTTGCCTTTTCCTTTTCCTTTGCCTTTTCCTTTTCGCCTTTTCCTTTTTTGCCTTTTCCTTTTTTGCCTTTTCCTTTTCCTTTTCCCTGACCTGTTCAGGTATTCTTCTATTCAGGGCAAATCAGAGCCATTATATGTTAAAATAAGCAATTTTGTCTGCCCTGAACAAAATGGTGCATTTTGCACGTGTACGTTCCTTGGCAGCACACGGCTACGGCAGGGTAGCAGTGACTGGAGAATACAGCATGTGCTCTTTCCTTTGACTTCAGAAGTTAAGCATATTAGGCATGGATTTAATTTCCAGCCCCTTCGGTGCAACATCACAAGCCACACTGAAAGCAGAGTTGTACGCAATAATCACAACACAAAACACAAACTTGTGTGTCGCTGCTGTTGTGAGTTCTCGGCGCTTTGAATGCTGATGTCAATCGATGAAATACATTTTAATTTAACAGCAGAACCCTTTATTCCCAGTAATGTTTTAAACTTTTGTAAATTGGGGATTACTTAATTTCAAAATCATGTCAAGTGACAAAAACCTGTCATTTTGCTGTCATCACAATCCAATTATAAGAAGAAATAGAACATTTTCTTAGAAAAGTGGTGCTGCAGGTCTTGGCCATAAAGAAAAATGTTATCTGCCATAGCCCCTCATCAACTACCAGTCACACCTATGCTGCCTACATCTTGCACTAATAATATTCTTGCAATGTATTTAAATATTTCGTTTTTTCTTAATAATTATGAGCTTGATTGTGGCCTTGGACGGTGCTGGAAATTCGGAGGGGCCGCGTGGCAGGCCAGCCAGAGCATCCTCGCCAACAGTGTTGCTGCATAAGGACTAAGCACAAGTTAGCCATTAATGAGCTAGTATGGGAAGCAATTTTCAAGTGCCCATAAATCTGTCATTTTGTTTCCTCTAATATAAGGCTTAGGAGTCATTCCATGCCAAATTTCAGCTTTTAAGCCTCAACACTTTTGCTGGTAGGAGCATTAATAAAAAAGGCATTTTTGTGTCCCCCCCCTTTCATTGAATTGGATAATTGCACTCCCTTTTACTTCCCTATTTTCTGCACAGTCAAACAGCCGAAGCTTTTTTTTTGCTTTTTCTCCCACCGAAAATTCTTCTCACAATTCAGTTTCAGGCTAAGGGTTGAACTTCATCTGAGCAGAGATCAGTACAGCAAGATGGAAAACAGTTGAAAATGAGGAGTTACATTCTGAGATTTTAATTATGAAGGCCCCCTTCCCAGCTTTTATAATAATTAATAAATTCTGATCCTTTGCCCAACAGCCAGTGGGGTAGGAATGGGCCACTGAACCTTAAATTTGTAATGGCAAAGAACCAAAGGAAACCAAAGCTTCTGCCTGTGACTGCTGTTATCTTTTGCTGGTTGGTTTAAGTATTTTACATTTTTCTTCTGTTAACTTAATCAAAGCTGTTTTGATGGCTATCAGACTGTTTTAGCCACTACATTCAGGCAAAGGAGGTGTATTACCAACTCCACTGCTATGGTTTTTGCTTTGGCCTGTGTCACTGGGATATTATCTCACACAGTAGCACGCCCCAAGGAGCACATGAATGTTATTCCTGACCTGAAAAAGCAAACAAAATATTAAAAAAAGAGAAGAAAAAAGAAGAAAAAAGGAAAGGAAAGGAAAGGAAAGGAAAGGAAAGGAAAGGAAAGGAAAGGAAAGGAAAGGAAAGGAAAGGAAAGGAAAGGAAAGGAAAGGAAAGGAAAGGAAAGGAAAGGAAAGGAAAGGAAAGGAAAGGAAAGGAAAGGAAAGGAAAGGAAAGGAAAGGAAAGGAAAGGGAAGGGAAGGGAAGGGAAGGGAAGGGAAGGGAAGGGAAGGAAAGGGAAGGGAAGGAAGGAAGGGAAGGGAAGGAAGGGAAGGAAGGAAGGAAAGGAAAGGAAAGGAAAGGAAAGGAAAGGAAAGGAAAGGAAAGGAAAGGAAAGGAAAGGAAAGGAAAGGAAAGGAAAGGAAAGGAAAGGAAAGGAAAGGAAAGGAAAGGAAAGGAAAGGAAAGGAAAGGAAAGGAAAGGAAAGGAAAGGAAAGGAAAGAAAAGAAAAGAAAAGAAAAGAAAAGAAAAGAAAAGAAAAGGAAAAAGAAAAGAGGAAAAAAAAAGAAAGGACAGGGAGACAGCAGCCTTTGTAATTTCCTAAAAAATGCTGTAAACAGCTCTAAAGAAATCCACATGGAAGTGAGCACAGCACCAAGCAAGTCGGAGACGGCTTCAGTCTTGCCGCGGACAGGCAGGAGCTGTGCGGAGCCCGGAGCCGGCACTGCTGGACAACGCGAATATCAGCAAAACCCTCCTGCTTTATCACCTATTACATGGATTAAGGCTTGAGGCACTCCAGTCCTGTCATTCCATAAATGCGTTAAATGAGTCGGGGATTTTGATCATATTGTGATTCTCATTAGTAAATCTGAATACAAATAGGTTTTAGCCTAAATAAATATTGTTTTGTCCACGTTGCATACCCAACGTGTTACATTAGAAAAACTTAATTTTATATGACTAAATATAATCAGAAACACAACATGAGGCCTGTCAAGTTGACATGGTATGATAGGTACCTTAACACTTCTCAGCAGGTAACGTTGTTTGCACACTGCTTAAACTTGTTCATCAATGACTTCTTGCATGATAACCAGAATATTAACAATACATTGAAGGTGGCACCAGGCTCCTGACACGTACAAATGCATTTCGCCAAAGAGGTATACTTGCAAAGGAAGATCGGCAGATCATTTTGGTATTTCTTCCTCCTCTTTTTCCCTCTTTATTGGTTGCTGTGTGTATTATACCAAGATCAAGCCCCTACTGCTCCTTCCATGCAGACGGGAAGTAAAAATAAACACAAAACTCAACAAAAGAGCTTACAGACAAAAATAAGGTACAAATGAGTGTAAAGATCAGTGGTGACACGAAAGGAAAGATAAGCAAAGGGTGTTGAAAAAGTAAAGTTGCACAGGCGTAAGCACTGTGTGCAGGTAGACAATTTGTTAATAAAATAGTTATAACCAGCAAAGCTCAGCAGTCCTTCCCTGTCGTCTCAGTGCTGTAGGTGAGGTACCACTGGTGTCATAGCACAAGCTGGATTTTGTAAAAAATATTGAAGCTAAGATTCAGGAAGGAAACTTTTCTTCACTTTATAAAAAATTAACCTCTTTATAACTATAAACCATCTTTTATTTTTCTGGAAATTTTCCTTTTTATTGGTTGATCCTGTACAATATGTGATTTGCTTTATTTTTAGCCCGTTTCTGCATTTTTTTAGGATTCTGATATTTGTATTTGTATATTTGGGGGATTTCAGGCTACTTTTGTAGATTCCTTTCAGTGATCCACAACTCACTGAACTATTTAATCTACTTTCTTGTGCAGGTTATTTCAATCCTAATCAATATCGACCGTGTAGAACCTAGATGGTTAAGCTTTGATTGCTTTTCTTAGGCCAAAATTTAAAAAACTGCTGTAATGCTGGGGAATTTGGGCTCTGCAGTGAGTAGAAGGTCTTTCCTTACGGATGGGGAGTCCATCCAGGGCCAGTCCTGAGCTGTTTTATTTTGACCCGTGCTCCAGCTTTCCTCTCACACCATCACTCTCACTGACGTGCCCTTGAAAGAGAGGTGAGACTGCTTCCTACACAAAAGCCTAAAAATCCTTTCCCTGGGCTGTGTTTAAGCTTCCCAGGGACAGAGGAATGGTCTGCGATGAGAATCTGAACCTGGATCCAGTTCAAATAGACCAGTGGAAAACTTTGGATGTAAAACTCCACAGTGCTGCATGCCTACACTTTGCTAAGCCTTGCGTTTTCCCCATTAAAATATAGCACCTATCTATTTTAAAATAAAGCTATGCCATGTGTTTTAATTGAGGCTCTGGTCTCCAGCTCCCAATACTTATAATCAGATTCCAGTTTTCCAGCTAAAGCTGTTTATTGATGTCCTACTTTTTTCACCATCCTAGCATGTCAATAAATTGGAGAATAGTTCCGTATGTTAGATTTCCCCAAGCTTTCTGGGGAAATCCTTTGACAATTTGCTGTATAAAGTCAGTTAATTGCTTTATATAGCAGAGCAATAGCAAGTATTTAGACATATCATATGACAGACATTCAGAAAATATGGAAAGACATATTTGTCAATAAAATGAATGCTGGAAAAGCAAATTATTTTATTATGTGAAAGTTCTCGGTTTAAGCCAAGTTATCTTGATTGTACTAATAACTGACATGCCTTAACCAGCTGTCGGAACGGCAGAAAGAAACGGCTTCTGCTTATTTTTCTGAACCTTCTCAGGACCTCCCCGTAACCAACCAGAAAGTAAATCTCAAGATGCCACAGAATTTAATACAAAAATGAAAGTTCAAATTATTTTTTATTTTAAGTTGGATAGGGCCATAATAGAAAAAGATCATCAAAAACAATGAAAAGAAATAATTGTTAATTTCTACAGTACCTTGAAACAGAAGCCCCTGAGAATAAATAGAATAAGAATACTATTAAAATTTCCTCTTTTATTATATCTTCTCTGCCAGAGTAATTGTTGCTGTGTCCAATATATGCAGAGGACAATTTACTAGCTGTTTTCTATTAGTTTTTAGCATTAACATATACAGAAATAAAATGAATAGCTAGCTTTTCTTTGGTTAATTAAATGACTGACAAGTCACAGATGTTGCTGCACCGACTCTTCCATATGATTAAAAAAAAAAATCAACTCTGGCAAACAAAAGAACAGTAGACCAGCAGTGTAAATGGTCTCTTTATTAAGTGAATATTGATGCTACATTACGATTTTTTTTTATGAATGTGAATAAGGTAGAATACTTGTTCTTTTTCCAAGTTTTATATTAAGACTTGAAAAGAAAACCTGTTTCCTACATAATTCTCACAAAGGAGTTCAGAAGATGGTTTACTGTAGAAGTGACCTAATTTACAGGAGGTTCTGCTTCCCCAACATCTATCACAAAAGTGCATTTTTATTAGCAAGATACATATCTTTAATTTTTTTCTCCAGTATAATTTTAATAGAATCTTGGTAGCTAAAAGCTGGTATTGAAAATAAATATTCCATTTCTATTCAATACTATGCTTTACTAAAAAACTTGAACAGATTTTATAGAAATATTCATAGGATAAGTATATTAAACTGCAGCTCCCTCCCTTCCTACCTTGTCCCTACTTTATCTTCATTAATAGTAGGACCCCTCTTGGAGCTGAACAGAGTTCGTCTCATCTGTGGTGCTGTTGCGTGTTCCTAAGACCTGGACCGAGATGGTTGACCTATTTCAATTTCATTTCCAAATATCTGGAAATTAATCATTTTGAGCTCTTAGGTTAGCAGACCTGGATCTTCTGAACAGTCCGGTGCCTCGAGCGTGCTCTTTTGGTTAAACATTTTGGGGTTTAATAGATACTAATTTCTTATGCTTCTTTTGTATAGCCTGATGGTTTCAACGATCTTTTTGCTTGCTTCTGTTGGGTCATTAGTTCCTTCATCTAAAGTAGGTAAGAAGAGAGTTGGGAACAGAGTATTTTCCAGGTTTAACACTATGAATTATCTTCATTATGAACTATAGACATTTGAGGAAAACACAGATGATATAAAATTACTTTGAAAACCATGTAAAAGATGTAAAGATATGCTGTTATTACTTGTTCAGTAAATTGCGATAACCCAGCAACAGGACTCGGGAGCCAGGGCATCACTGGCGGAGTTATCACCTCCCCCCCAGATGAATGATGATGCCACGACCGCTACGAGCGGACAAAATGCAGGAGCCACAGAGACGGGTCACCAGCACCCCATGGAAGTTTGGGACAGGAAGTGAAGTAGAATAATTTAACTAACTAAACCAGCAAAGAATTTAAAAGGACAGAACATAATTACTGATGATGGATTTAAGCCAGAACATTGAGACTGGAAACAATATGCTTGTGTAAAGTGCCATATTTAATTAACAGGAGTAGCTTAGGTATAATATTTACATATTTGTAAAACACTCCAGGAGCATAGAGCCTCTTTTCCATCAAGTGAGACCTCTGGTGCAGTATTGAATTACAAGAAAAATTGAATTTACAAGAAAATCTCCCCACTTACCAAGCTAAGCATTTTGCAGAGCTTGGACGTCATTTGAGATTCTGAATTTCACTACCAAGCAGGCCTTGCTCTGATAACCTTAGGAGACCTAGCCAGAGCACTGCTTCAAGCTTAACTTTTAGGCAGCTTCTTTAATAAAAGAAGAGAATGGATGTAAGTAATACTTACCTTTTTTACGGTTCTTCCCAAGTCTTTAATCTCGTGGAGAAAGTCAAAGTGTCTCCTCTTCCAGTCCCTAGCATTGCCCAGCTAGAGTCTGCAGGGCTGAGCCCTAAGGTGACAGCCATTTCACCCCGGAATATAAATAATTCAGAGCATCCCTGCCTGGCCAAATCTGGCAGGCCACTGGCCACCAACCATCTCTTATATTGCCCTGTAAATTTGTTTGAAGATTTGACCCAATGAATTTGGCTAGCTATGATCAACGCAAAGTACAAAGGCCTCTAAAAGCTATTTTTATTTTTAATTGCGGAGATTGCAGTGATCGTTTCCGTGAAAAGTGCAGTGTCCTGCTTCACCAGGGGATGGCAAAGGAAATACTTCACACCCTCACGATTGACTGCATTAATTATGAGGGTGATGAATAGTGTTCAACCTATGTAAATAAATGTGTGCCGGAGATTCAAGCCCAATGAAAGTACAGCTATGTTTTAGTGGACCGCGGCATCATATTTCATATAGTAAAAGTTGTGAGGGAAGAGGAGTGATATTTATGGAGTGCAAAGCACTGTGGGATTTTGTGGGAAACCACATATATTCAGCTTGTCAGAAAACATCTTAATATTTACTCTTACAATCCCTAGGCTACTGCTTTCTAAACCTAAAGCTTTCATTAGCCCATTTACCAGATATAAAACATTTGTAAGTCTGTTGAAAGAGTTACTTTCAGAAGTGGCATTTTTCACAGCAAAACGATGATACCTTTACATAACCTCATTATGCAGCAGTGTCAGCTCCTGCAAGTGAGCTGGCTTATCCCCTTCAATTAATTCTCTATTTCCACCTTTCTCTTCACAGCCTCTGATTATTCCAGACCGTCCCCTCAGTCCTATTATTTCCCGCACAGAGGGATCCCACTTTCCGGGTGTGACCTCCGAAACTGCCAGCGCTGCGCGGCAGCGTGGGGCTTTGTGTGTTTCTGGTATTGCCGCCGGGACCTCTCCTTGCGTTTTGCCGAATTACCGGTTTATAAAGCGGTGCTACCCACAGTCCTCCCTTCCCCGTTCGCTGCCCCACGGTCCTTGTTCCAGGCTGCTCCCGGTGCCCCGAATGTCTTCCTCTCTCTGTGGCTCACAAACTGCAGGGAAAAAAAAGCTTTTATTCCTTCCTGTCAGTTCGGGGCTCTGACGATGTTATGATGGGAAGTTTTATAAATTGAAAATAAAGAAGTATTTCTTAAAACCTAAATAAGGATGATATTTGTTTTGGTCAAAATAAATATTTTTCACTCGCATTGCATGCACAATATGTTACATTAAGAAAGGTTAATTCTATATTAAATATAATCAAAAACACAACATGGGGCCTGTCATGCTGACATGGTGCAATAGGTACTTTAATACTGCTCAGCAGGAACCCTTGTTATATTTTTTATATGTTAGTAGATGTCTACTTAGAATTGATCAAACCTTTCCTTCTGAAACATATATGCCAACACCTCCACAACACACTATAAACTAGACTCTCAGAAAACAATAATGATGCTTATCAGTCACTCGCCTTGAGTTTGCTTGTGAAAAACCTCTAGCTAGTATGCTATTGGAGCTCTTAAAACATAGATCTTTTTGCTGCACTGATAATTCACTCACAGCTTGAGATTGATGACTATGTGAAGTCCATAAAAGATGTTACCACTATATTTTCTTCTTATGATTTATTTTATCATGTTGTCAAGGTTTGCAGAAAACAAGAAACAAATCAATGAATGTCATGCTTAAATATTAAAGAAGGCTGTAATACACAATTTTATTCAGATGCCTTATTCAATCTTGTAGCTCTGAAAAGGGTAGCAGCAGCAAAGCTTTTATTTGAATTACTTTTGGAAAAATTAATTTAGTGTGAATGTTGAATTGTGAATGGCAAAAGGGTAGCTAACCTTATTTGTTTAAAGAGGAATATAGAGTAACTTGGCTTTTTTTGAAAAAGGTTTTGAGAACCTGGGGAAATTCGCTGGCTTTTCAACTACAGAAACTTTGGAACAGAATTGCTTAATGAGCTCATACTTTCTAAATTAATGAAAGGTTGCCTTAGTGAAGGGGGGGACGTGGCAGAGGTTTATAGTAGGATATTGGTATCTGCAATCCCTAAGTGCTACAAAGCTATTTAAAAACAGCTTTTCCTCTTTCATTGCTACAAAATTGAGATCACATCTTACACCTTGGTACCGGGGAGGGTGGGGGGAAGGAGAGGGGAAGAAGGCTGCGGCCCCACGCCGTTCCTCCACTGGCTCTCCCCTTCCTAATGCCCTTCTCTGTGCTTCATTACGACTTGCATACAAAGCAGCAATTAAGCTCAGTTTGATTTTGGTTGGAGTTTTTTTGGGGTTTTTTGTTTGTTTGTTTGGGGTTTGGTTTTTTTATTTTGTTGCTTATTCTTAGGGATAGAAGAAATTACATCAGAATATTTTGTTGCTTTTTGAAAAAAAACTCTTTTGAATATAGTGGGTTTAAAACAGTGAAAACAATGCTTTTCTGAGGTTTCTACTCTAGTTTATTTCCCACCTCTAGGAAGAGCTTTAGTGACCATTTTATCCTTTCTAAGGCAATGATTAAGGCTACAGGAGCAGACAAGAGAGGTCTGAGCAGGCAGCACTTTCTGGCCTTTTGTCATCAGGGAGCAAAGTTGCCTTTTTATCGGCTTCTTTTACCATTTTATTTCATTTTGGTTTTGTAACTATACCAAAGATGGGAGTTGAAAAAGAAGAAAACAGAGCAGAGATGTTTTCTAGTCCTGCATCTCCTGGGATCAAGCAAACTGTCCATGTCTTGGCCGAGCAGAGCCCCATCCCTTGGCTGCCAAGCGCGTGGTAAGCAACGAAGCTTTGCAAGGGGATGCTCGCCAGCACCTGGCAGAGTGTCGTTACATTAGTTCATGACAGCATTTGAATTCATAAAATCTGTCTTTTATAAGGAATTATTGGCTTTGGTGCTGTTCCTGACTATCAACTTCTCTCAGTCAGAGATGTAGCCAGGTGAGGCCAGGTATGGTACCTCACCTTGTGTGTCTCCAGCACCAGGAGACTGTTGAACATATGGACGCTCCTTAACGGGACCACTGAAACTGCCTCGAAATGACCCTGTGTGAGGCAGGAAAACCTCTGTTTGTGGCTGATTTTAGGCCTCTCCAACTCAGCTGCTCTTCGGAATAAGCATGATTAAGCCACCCAGTGAACCTTGCACTACTGCCTAAGGCCATATTTAATAAAGTTTTATTCTTCCATTATGCACTTTTCACACTTGGAGATGGGGATCTGCAGAGTATGTAAAAATACTCTGTATAGCTCAGCCTCGCACAGGCTGCTGCCCTCCCCACCAAATCCCATTCACAAACCCCATTAATTACAACCATGTTTTCTTGCTATGCACTTTTGGGGTGAATTATCTATGTGGAAGGCAGGGTTTTAGCTAAACTGTCCCCTTTGCTCTGTCTCAAATCTTCTTAGCTCTGGAGAACATGTGAAGTATTTCAAGGAACATTTCTTTCTGCTTCTCTGCAATACTTTTTAGTGCACACACCTTGTTTTTTCTCCAGAGATGGAATTGATATTGAGTGAGATTAGGCAAAATGATTGTTGCCTGCCCCAAACAGATCAGGCAGTGAGAGCAATGAGTTGTTTTTTAATTACTTAAATTTGATGCTTTAATTTAGCTTGAAACTGTAAGTGCAAATGAATGCATATTTTATTTGCAACTTTCATAACGTATCAGAGTATATTTATAACATAGTATTAAAAATAAAATGTGTTGGATTGTGTGTTTTTCAAGTATATTATTTAAATTAACCTTAGAACAATTCTTGGAGAATCAAACTTGTAACACAGGACCCAATTTTAGCAGTGCAGTCTATGCATACATTATTGTTTATTATAACACATGCATGGAAAGAAAACTTAAAAGTTGATCAGTTTTTACTCTCCAGCTTTTCTCTCTTTCCCCGCCCAGCAGGGTGTAAAATGGCAGTCAGATTAAAACAACATAATCAGGAGCAGGATTATCAAAGATAGCGAGTTCTGTCCGCAAAGGAGACACCAAGACACCATGAGCTTGAAAACTTCATTTCCCCAGGAAATATGGCACCTCCTATCCTTAGAAGTGTCATAGTATTCATAGAATTGAAAGCAGTGGAATATTTTTTTCTCTTTATTTGTTTTGGCAATCACTTTGGATACAATTTACCCATGTGCAGATGGCAAATACCAGCCCCATGCACTTCAATCCCTTGTAAGTCTTTTACTGGAGGTGGGACTGGTAGTAGAGCCCCAGCTCTGCGGTAACCGGAGACTCCCTCCTTCGAGACTCAGCTTCTGTTGCTTCCACGTTTGCCAAGATCTAACTGGAGGTGCTGATTTTTCCCAGGCCTGAGTATCTGCTTCAGCTTTGTTTGTTTGCTTTGAAATTTATTTTTGAATTGTGGTGCATCTCAGCTATTCAGACAGGGCTGGATAGAAAAAAAGTTATTTTGCACTTGTTAAAAAATATCTGAGACTAATTTTTTCTCCCAATAGTGGCTGTAGTGATTGGCTTTCATTTGCACTGGGAAAGCTGATTTTCACAGGCTGTCCTTGTGAAAACAACAACAACAACAACAAACAAATATATTGTTGTTAGCAGAATTTAATTCTATGTTATGATTTTGCAGCTTGAGTCATAGTGAGCTGTGTTATCACTGAAGAGAGGGTTGTTTCTTTTAACATTTTTCTCCTTAAGACTTCTAATAATGTGAACTCTAGATGGCTTTTTAATATCATTCATAACATTTGGAGACCCCTTTTCTAGTCTTTAAGATGCAGTTAACAAAAGAGAGGAAGATCACTGGAAAAGTTTCCAGTTGTGTTGGAAATTGTTACTTGAACTTTTCAGTAGGTCACCTCCATTCCCCAACCCTATGGAAAGTCCGGGCAAGCTTCCTCACACTGTTTCTGTAGGAAACGTTGTGGTAAAGATCAAGCAGCACGCTGCCGTGACTTGCTAAAAAAGCCTTGGGCTGGAACCACTTCATTGCACACACGTTTACTAAAAATTTGCCTGGAACATTCCTTCTTGTGCTGCTTCTCCTTCAAATAGCTGGACTGCAGCTTGTGTTTTCCCTCACCATGCCTAAAAAATACACTTGCAAGCACAAGCTGCATGCTTCACGATATACAAATATTCACATTTAATGTAGATAGCTGTTATATTACACCACTTCTCGGTCCCCCTACTTGGGTGGGGTTTTGCCTGGACAATACAAGGTGCTAAACCAGATGTTAAGAAAGTACTTACAGGGGCACAAGTTTAAGGTGAGATATTGATTCTCCTGATAGTAAAGACAAATTCCCTTTGACATCACTGGACCCAGGATGCCCCCCCAGCATTTGGGAGGAGATGCTGCCTCCAGCTACAAAGACATTGGTTGGGCCTGTCAACTTCTTTGAGGAGATCTCAGAGAAGGAGTTGGAGGAGGAAAGCTTTCCGAAGTGCATCCAACAGTTAACTCACCCAAAATTTGCTATAAAAAAGAACAAGCCAAATCTTTAGGTGGAAGCCAATTTCCCTGAAAGCTTGCAAATATCTGGCTGATCTGATTCTGTTTGTCCATAATCACCCGTAGAAGATCCTACATTAGTTTCCACACTGGCGCGTGGCTGCTGATTTAATGGAGTTGCACCAGTGCACTGAAGAATTAGAAAAGGCTCCAACCCAGCGTGCGTGTGTGCCTGTAGATAGAATTTTAAAAAATACCTTTATTTATACTATGAATACAAACTTAGTATTTTGGCTTTCTTCCGGGACAATCTGTAAAAGAAAAACTAGAGCTGGGGATTAAAAAGAGTGTGCAAGTAATGTGTAAACCATGAAATTCAATTAGTTCCTCTTAGGAAGCCAAATTTTGGTGAATACTGTAGAGAAAAGGTAGGGATAAAATGCCTAAGCGAAAGCTGTACTTAATAAGCTTCAGTAATTAGTTATAAATGGCTCTTTAAACCTGGAAACACATCTCCTTTTTGCCCATGTTTATGAATGCTAAGGAAAACGAAGGATGGGGTTAAATAATAACTTAGAAGACTTTCCACCCCAAGTCTTCTACCAAAGAGGTTTTTGGTGCTGTTGGAAGGTGGGCACAGAGAAGAGGCGCGTGGTGCCTGGCCTGGGCGTGCGGGAGCCAGAGCCCGGGGGAGCGAGGGGGTCCGGGGGCCGTAGGGCACATCCAGTCCCAGTGCTTGTGCTGCTTCCCAGGGCATTTCAATGTGGGTGAGTGTGGGTGAGACTGGCTGAGAAGGGGTTATGCAAATGGGTATTTAAAAGGAGTATTGGGAAAATAGCGACCAGATTTACCAACAAGGTCACGAATAACAAGCTGTACGGGAAATCAGAAGCATTGTCCTGTTATTGATGTGTCCCTTTTTTACCCCTGCATCCTCTCATTTTTGCTGTATCCAGTAACAATTTGATATTTGAATTGTACAGTAACTCTTCAGAATTGGAAGGGTAAAAGGTAAATTGTGCTACAGTGTGTGATAGATTAATTGGCAAATGTTCCTGTTATTGTTTCTGGGAGCTCTACATCCACCTCACTATTCTCGTCTCTGAAAGGGCTCCCTGAAGTCAAAAGCGCTAGTGAAAATACCGATGTCCAAAAACAGAGCCGCAGCTCCTGCTCCACAATTCATCTTACAATCAAAGGTCCTTTGCTGTCAGTACAGGAACTGGAGCAACAAATACAGACCATAGGCAATTCCTTTTCTTGCTCCCTCCCCCCAGTTCCCTCCAGAATACACTGAAATCCTGCTCTAATCCATATTGTGAACAGTAAACACTTTTGACCTATAAATGCCTTTTTGTAAGAAAAGTGTTTTCCTGGCTGCATATTCCTAATCTCCTTTTTATATACACTTTTTCTGAATCTTCATTACTTTTGAGAGATTGGCCAAAACCTGAAACATTTCCAACTTGAGCCTTTTTCAGGGGGAGTGGGTCAAACTGGAGTTCCTTGATCCATTGTTACTTAATTTCTGGGTCAGGTTCCAGAAAGACCCCTTCTTCCTCTTTTGCTTCAGATGGAAAACACTCAAGAATTGATTTTCTGCTAGGAAACCTGCACAAGATGGTTGGAATTTCATGAGAAACACGACTCTTATGCTTCCCAAGATGGTGGAGCTCCCTCTTTTGGGGCCACAGCCTCCAAAAGAATCGTGGGCGAGTCAGAGTTTGCCTCCTTCTTAATTTGTTATCAACTCAACTTTATTTATTTATTCATTTTCCTTCCTGGTTTATCTTTAAGTTAACCACAACCGTTACTTTCACGGTATTGCAGGAGGAACCGAACATACTCAAGGTGACAGCAAGGAGAGGTGGTGGGTGGGAGCAGTGTGATCCCAGGCAACATTTGACCCTTTTCCTCCTGGTCTTTCACCAGATCATCTTTGGCCAAGTTAAAAGACTGCTCCGGACTGCGAGCGCTGAGTGAAGATTGTGTTATAAGGTGATTGCAGAAGTGTTTAGGCTTCCTCCAAGATGGTGGCTCCTCTTCAGACCCTTTCTCTTTGCTGCCTGCTGTTGACTGACTGCCAGCCTGGGTTCAACTCCTGGAGTAAGCACAGGACTGGGGTCTGGGAGTGTTCATGCCCTTGAAAACATCTTCTGAAGCCTTGCTCTGTAGCCTTGGACGTGACACTTAACCTTGCTGCCTCAGATTCCCCATCAAAAAGGGAATAATAACACTTGCTTATCTACTCCAGAGCGGGCTTTGAGGATTAATTAGTTAATATTTGTACAGTGCTTTGAACATAAGTGCTTGGTATTATCATTCTTACTTCACTGCTCCAGGCTCGTTTTCTCCTTTGGCCTGATGTGCCTTCCTGCTTTTTTAAAAGCTCTTCGTCTTGTCTTAGCCCTGCTGTGCCGTGCCCTTGCCCTGCCTCACTGCATGCTTTGCACGCTCCTCGCGTGGCCTTTGGGTCTGCAGAACATCTGCAGAAGGACAAGGGCCAGCACTTGCTCCCTTCCTCCTCCTGTTCCCTCTAAGAGGAATGCAGCCAGCATTTACAGGGGGCTCGTGTGGCTGAAGCGATGGAAATGGTCACTCAGATTCTCCTTCCACCCCATCAACAGTGTTTCTCACAAAAGCAACAGGCAGGCCAGGCCGGCACTGGAGAGAAGGTTGGCATGGTGTGCAGATCGCATGGTGCCTTGCCCTTCTTTTTATCTTTTCTTAAAACGAGACGAAGAGAAAGAAAGGAAGAAAGAAGGAAAAGGTGGGGGGAGAACAGGAGAGAAAGGAAAGCCCAAAGCCTGTGGGTTGCTGCCGCCTTGAAATACGCTTCTTGGAAAAAATTCCCACCTAGCTCCATCATGAAGATGGTCAGTGGAGCTCGTAGCATACACAGAAAACATTTTGCTATCAAGCCATTTAAACTTCTACAGTTGCTGAGCTTTGGTTATACTCACGCCCTGCACACCAACTCCGGGTGTGTCCACGTGGACGTCTGTGCCCAGTTCCTTCTTCCTCTAGGACATGGGTCTTGCCCCTGGAGCAATGGCCAAGCCCTGCTCAGTGGCACAAGAGCAGCAGTTCCTCAGGCTGCCCCAATGATTTGGTGGTTTTCGGCATCCCTTGGCCTGGGCTCTGCCCCTGTCTGGGACCTCTCTGCTCCATACTCATCCCATCTCGCACACGTGGAAGTGGGGCAGTGGCCACTCCTGTTCCCGTGCTGGCAGGAGGCACATCACACAAGTACCGCTCAGCTCTGCTGGCAACCAGCAGCAGCTGCCCCCTGGAAGCCCCTTCTGTGCAGTGGTGACTGACTTCTTTATTTTAAAAGTTCACAGAGAACAATGTTGGGGCTAAAATCTGAGTGAGAAAAATCTTCAGGATACTTTCATGCTGGCTGAAAATTTGCTAGGGCACTGCTCAAAAACATCAACGGGTGAATATTCCATCTCTTTTTCCCTCCGTTCACTTGTCTGTAATGGATTGGGCAGGAACTGTCTTTTCCTACGCATATTTTCAGTGCCCAAGAGCTCCAATTTCTCCTTTCTCCCTGTTACTGCAGGAGAAAACCGTCTGTATTGTCTGAGTGTCTTTAATGTGCAATTCCACTGGCCTAATGGGCACCTGATGGTACAGATAGATTTGATTCCAGATTTGGATCTGCTGACATAAACCGTAATGCTTTTTATTGTGTGCCACTTTGGGAAATCCTGATTAACAGCAACAAAGAGATAATTATGCAAGATGAAGACAATGTAGTTGTTTTAAAAATAATGTATATCATACAATTAATGCTACTTTGTCCTATATCAAAGTCACACTACCTGCATTAATCATACATCCTCATAGTTTCTAAACATTAATAGCGAGAAATAAAAAGAAGAACTCCTAATCCCGAGGAGAGTCACAATAACGGGGGGTTGGGTTTCTTCTGAGAAGAAGAGAAGTAAGTAATGCAGGTTTTCAGCCTAGTTATTACAAAATGTAGAACATATGACTATTTTTTTTAGAAAAAGGAGCTGAAGCCGGTTCAGGAACCCTAATCAATAATTAATTCCTCCATTTAGTCCTCCTGCATTAAAGCTATCTGAACATTTGTAAATTAAGGTGCTACTTGAAATAAGAAGTGGGGGTTTGCCTGCCTCTGACTTTATAAAAGGCTGGCCCAAAGCACTGAAACCAAACGGCTGATGTGCGGTGCGTGTGCGCGGCCGAGCCGCTCTGGTGCACTGGGATAACCGCTCCTCTCTTTGGAAATTAAAGGCGATGTGGAAGTTGCATGATGCGGAGTAGCGCAATGGTAGGTATGGAGGGGGGTAAATTTCCTCTTAAGCTGTGGAAGGCTTAAGACCTTAAAACCTGGTGGAGGAGCAATAGGAATGGTTGGACGGACAGATATATACACAGGTCAGATTTTAGTAATTCTTCAGATTAAGTACTTCTGAAAGAAACATTGGATAATGTTCATTTAGCACCCACAAGGGGTATTGCCCTTTTGGGTTTCTTTTGGGTTGCCTGACTTTGAATTCCTTATCAGGGGCAAAAAGGGACCAAGGACTTCATCTTAAATCCTGGTTTAAGCATGGCGTCCCACATTTCTGGCTTTAAGCGGACACAAGGGCCTGATTTGCTCTCCTCTACCCAACAGCATCATCTGCCACCGTTGTTTGGCCTGGGCAACGCTCTTGGACAAAGTCCTGCCCTCTCCTTTTCTTGCCTGGCTTCTTCTTCAGGGTGCAGGTTGGTGGGAGGCAGGTTGGGCTGGGGTGGGGAAAGATGGGCCAGGCCCTTTCCCTGCTCTCCTGCTCACCACCGGGATTTGGTACTCTCCGGAGGGCGTGGGGAACGTGTCCCCGCGCTGGCTGAGCTGGCCTGGGTGAGCTGCTGCCTCGTGCTCCCCCGTGCTCCTCCGGCATGGCGTAGCACAGACTTTATCTGTGCTATGAACCTTGTGTGTCTGCATCCTCCTGTCTGCACTGCCTACAACGACCAAATATTGAACCCATCTTTACAATTTTGGCCCGTCTATGGCAGTAAAGAGGTTTCTGTATAAACAGTAGAGTAGCAACGCTACAGCATTAACATTTTTCTCCTTATTGGCAAAATTAGCTTAATCTTGCTTTTGTAACCCAGCTTTGCATGTAGCATGCCACGCTTTCCAAAGGGTCTTTTATTTATATCTCATTTCCCCAAATACTCTTTCAAATTACAACTGTTTTGTGTCACTGGTGGCTTCTGAGCTGGGGGAATTAAGGGAAGGTTTGGGTGTGCTTGTTACATTACCTTCTGTGGAATGGATGGGGATATACCATATGTGCGTCTGCAATTAGACATTTTGCTTTCCAAAGTATTTAGTTACCATTTGCTGAACCATTGAGTAATTACCACAGCAAAATTGCACAATCTGTCAGTACGTCAGCTAAGTGTGCTTCTGGACAGCTTTATATGCACCTTCACCAGCGTGGAGCTTTTTCTGTGCTTCATTTGGTTAAACTTCAGTCCTTTTGGAGGAGAAATTTCTCATAGCAAAGGAAATTTCAAATAACAGTGAAAATATCGACTATTGTACACCTGCCCTGTGAAGGATATGTTGCCTCAGAGGGAAAGGGCTATTTAAGGTAATATGTTCCATTAAACATGGTGGATTTTTAAGGCTGCAAAGTGCTATTCTGGGAAACGGGTTTGGAGTCGGCCACTCAGCACTTCTTGTTTCCATAATTCCCTGAATTTAGCAATGGCACTTCTGCCACTGGCAGGGGGAAATCTTAAAAGTGTTACCTACCGCATGTGATGGAAGCAGAAGGATTTCCAACCTGAGAATGTGTTTAGGGTTGAGAGACGTAATTGTTTCAACTCTTTTTTTAGTCGCTAAGGGACAGCTTTCTATTCAGGAATGGAAAATTAAGGCTACTCTGAATAGAGAAAACCAAGAGGCATCATTTACTTCCCTCCCTCCTTCTCTCCACCAAATTAAACACTCAGGAATCTTGAGCAAATTGGGTCACTAATATGGAAATTTTAAAGTATTGATAATACCAACATGACAAGTTGTCACTTTGCGGTATGTTCTTAAACACGACTAAACCTTAATAACCAGGTTATTCTAGAATAATCAGGATAACAGAATGGGAATGAATGGCAGTTACTGTAATTATTCTAGAAAGAGGACCAAAGCAAACAGAAATTCTCTCTAATTTTATATATTCCCAATAGGTGCACATAGTACATCATTATCACTATAGAAACTACTTAGTAGTTTCTCCAAAAATCAGCTACGCTTCACGGTCTTATGGGCCAATGTCTGAGCTGCACATGAGCCGGCACCCTCTAATTCAAACAGAGGTAAGCTCAGAGCAAGCTGCAGTAGGCTGCAGCAGACAAAACAAATTTCCTAAGCCAAACATATTAAATCCAATATATTTTTCATTGATTTAATAGACTGAAACTTTGGATACAACTGACACTTTCTGGATATTAATGGGCATTAGTGCTCAGAAATAGAAGGCGAGAGCTGAAAATGAGAGTATATAGACGTTAGGGAAAGAAGGTGCTACAGAGGGCTTTGCTCTATATGAAAGTTCTCTGTTGCAGGATGAAATCTGTAATTAAATAAGATACTCTACAAAATTCTTCGGTGACTTTGGCCCCGTTTTCAGCTAAAGCTGTTATTGCTGTCCTAATGCTTCGCATAATAGTCAGATGATCATATTTGAAATCAAGAAAATGACATATCCGCTAATAAAACCCCAAAATTTAACATGACTCAAACCCAGAGACGGTTTCCATCAGCCCTCTCCTCCGTCTCCCCTCTGCCTGTGGCGTGGTGAGGACAGCACGGCAGCGACACCAGCTCACCCCAGCATTTGGTCCGTCTGGGAGAGACGTTAGCATTGCTGCGTCGTTCTTGCACGGAAGAAGTTCTTTAGTTCTGTTCTGGTTTGTTGCTGTGTGTGTTATTCTGGATTAATTACGGCAACGTGGTTAAAGCAATTCTGCCATCCGAGGTGCTGTGCAATATTTTAATTCCATCTTAAGGTTACCGATAAAACCTGCAATATAAGATCCTTCCGTAAAGCACGCTTTTGTAAACCAACCTTGTTTTGCTGTCGATGTGGAGGGAGAGGGGGGCGAGGACGGGACAGAGGGAGGACAGATAAATCACACTTTTACAAAGGATGCTGTTTGCTAATCTTCTGACACTGCCACCTGTGATGTATGGTATCTGAGTTCCCAAAGTTTATCACATTAGTAAAAAATACTGTACGCATAAAACCAGACCCTGGGAAAAAGAAAAAAAAAAAAAGGAAACTAAACAATGAACATGTGTGAAGTTGGAAATTTATAAGCTTAGGCCTCT